>NC_134357.1:569300054-569600054 GCF_048569485.1 Anomaloglossus baeobatrachus | reverse complement strand
AACACGAATGGATGGCTCTCCAAATCTTAAAAATATACTCTTAAATATATTTTTCTTTAAATACGTGATAAGACGCATGAATAATGGACTTCAGAATATATAAAAAAAAATAAATGTATTTTATATCTGATAAAAATGGTTGGCTAATTATAAAGTTGCAGTTCAGTTACAGAAAAGAAAAAAATATACTGCATTAGCTTACGTAAAGAGTTCAATTAGTCCATACTGATCAATAGAAAATCTTCACCCATCTCTCCTTGGATCCTGAATGGTAAGGCAGGGGTAATATACTGTAGGCTTGGTAGCATGTGTTCATCTTGCTTCGTCTTGGGTGGAAGGGCTGGAAGGATCCTGGGTCAGTTGGCGACGTGCAGGAGTGAGGAGCCCCCTCATCGTGTCATGTTATATGACAACTGTCCAAACCATATAGGGAAATTACTGCTGGACACATGTCACATGGTGTAATCTCTAGAAGCTTCCAGATGGATAAATATACCATACTATGTCAGCACTTATGTATATTCAATATGGATATCTTAATATTTATTCCTCATAAGAACTTTATCGATAAGCTATGCCCTCCAACAGAACTGTGAACATATATATGTCTTACTATAAAATGTTTGATAACTAGATGTATTAATTTTAATGTTTTTACAATGTGTACGAAGCGGAGCCGTGTGTGTACAATGTGTACGGAGCGGAGCCGTTTGTCTACAGTGTGTACAGGGCAGAGCCATTTGAATACAGCATGAATGGAGTGGAGTTATGTGTGTACGATGTGTATGGAGCAGAGCCGTGTGTGTGCGTAAGGTCCAGGGTTTCCATGGAACTTGTGTTGTTTTGCCCTCGTCCAAGATAGAGTCTGTTGCCTCGTCTTGCCCTTGAACTTCCTGTCTGCTCTGCTTATACGTCCTGTTCCGGGACCTAATCCTGAGTATTTTGTGCTTCTGGCTCCTGAGTCACTCGTGGCTTGCTGCTGGACTTCTTGCTTCCGCTTGTTAGTTCTGTGCTCCACCTCATTACTGCTCAGCTGCCTGCAGTCTACGATGCATTATCCTGATCCTGGCTTTGGTTACCTCCCTTCAAATCTTCTTAGGAGAAGAGCTCTATACTGCTGGACTACTCAGATCTGTAAGAACTAAATTCTCTGTTTATTATCAGTGTACTTAATCCTGGACTTTATCTGTACGGGCTGTGTGCTGGACTTGTGTGGGACTTGTCAGCCCTGGAAGTACACTAGTATCCTGTTACTGTGCGCACTCCTGCATTTGGAGCACCCCACGGGGCCGGGGTGTATTTGGGGATAACTCGTCGTCGGGCTGGTACGTGTTATGATCCGGAACCATGGAAGACCACCACAAATCATTGGCAAAAAAGGTGACAAGAGCATTGGCAACTAATCTGGCCGCCATCCCCTTACTAACCAACACAACTAGAAGTAGCCGAGGGGTGAAATAACATCCTGTGCACCGCGAACCCAGCCGGAGAGCTAGCTATCCTAAAGGTAGGAAAGATGAATAACTCTCTGCCTCAGAAAATAGACAAGAATAGCAAGCCCCCCACATTCAAAGACTGCGGTGATATAGGAAAAACACAATACACAGGTAGATGACAGGATTAGCAAAAGGTGAGGCCCCCGCTGACTAAAATAGGAAAGTACAGGAAAGGAACTGATGGTAGCCAGAGAAAAACCCTACAAAATACCAACTTCCTGATAGTACAAAAAGGCCCTCAGATCGCTTGATCTGAACTCCGTCCTATACCAGGTGCACTTGTCATACCAATGAACAGAAAACAAGAATTATAACAAATTCAACAAGCCATAAACACATGGACCCAAAGGAGCTAAACTCCACACAGAACTGCAGGGAGTTCCTCAACAATCCCCTGAGGGGGAAAATCCCTGGAAGGAAATAAACTGAAACCAACCACAACAAATGACAAACCCAGATAAACAAAAGAACCAGACAATAAATAAAGAGCAAGCACTTATCTGGGGAAGATGTGGTGTAGAGCAGGATTAAGCAGGCTGAAAATACAAAGTACAACTGACATCCGGCAACAGCCTGCAATCAGACCAGGACTTAAATAAGCAGAGAATTAGGAAAGGAAACACCCACTGCACAACCCACCTGGTCTCTGTCCAAACCCTTCCTGGCCACCAGAGGGAGCCTCCCAGCAGCCAAGACATAACTAACATTCACAACAGTACCCCCCCCTTGAGGAGGGGTCACCGAACCCTCACCCACGCCACCGGGTCGCTCGGGATGAGCATGATGGAAGGCGCGAACCAACCTGTCCGCATGAATGTCAGAAGCCACAACCCAAGAGTTATCCTCCTGCCCATAACCCTTCCATTTCACAAGGTACTGAAGCTGACACCTACTGCGACGGGAATCCAGAATTTTTCGACCTCATACTCCAGTTCCCCTTGTACCAAAACAGGGTCAGAAGGCGCTGCTGCAGGAACTGCCGGCTCCACATGTTTCTTCAACAAGGACTTATGGAAGACATTGTGAATCTTAAATGACGCAGGAAGAGTCAAACGGAAAGATACAGGATTAATAATCTCCGAAATCTTATAAGGTCCAATAAATCTGGGCTTAAATTTAGGAGACGGAACTCTCATAGGAATATTTTTAGAGGACAACCACACCATGTCCCCTACTTTAAACCGGGGACCAACAGTCCGACGCCGGTTGGCAAACTTTTGGGCAGTTTCTTGGGACTGAAACAATTTATCCACTACCTGCCCCCAAATCTGCTGCATTCTGTCGAACACCGAATCCACCCCCGGACAGTCAGACGCCTCAAGCTGCCCTGAGAGGAACCTAGGGTGATACCCAAAATTGCAGAAAAAGGGGGACACCAACGTGGTAGAGCTAGCTCTATTGTTAAGGGCAAATTCAGCCAAAGGCAAAAACGAAACCCAGTCATCCTGATCCGTAGAAACAAAACACCGTAAATAGGTCTCCAGGGTCTGGTTAGCCCTTTCAGTCTGACCGCTTGTCTGGGGATGAAACGCCGAGGAGAAAGACAGCTGAACACCCAATTTGGAGCAAAAAATCCTCCAAAACCTGGATACAAACTGCACCCCTCTGTCAGAAACAATGTTTTCGGGAATACCATGCAAACGGACAACATGTTGCAAAAACAAAGGCACCAACTCTGATGAAGACGGCAACTTAGATAGGGGAACCAAGTGGACCATCTTGGAGAATCTGTCACAGATCACCCAAATCACAGTCATTTTCTGAGAGACGGGAAGCTCTGAAATAAAATCCATAGAGATGTGCGTCCAAGGTTTCTTAGGTACAGGCAAAGGCAATAATAGCCCACTAGAACGTGAACAACAGGGCTTGGACCTAGAACAAACTCCACACGACTGCACAAAATGACGGACATCTCGGGACAGGGAAGGCCACCAAAATGAGCGTCTCACAAGATCCCGAGTACCAAAAATGCCAGGATGACCCGCCAAAACAGAGCAATGAACCTCAGAGACAACTCGGTCTCTCCATTGGTCTGGGACAAACAGTTTCCCTGTAGGACATCTCTCAGGTTTATCCCCCTGAAATTCCGCCAGTGCCAACCGCAGATCAGGCGAAATAGCCGAGAAAACTACACCATCATTCAGGATAGTAGACGGTTCGACAACCTCCAAAGAGTCAGCGCAGAAACTCCTGGAAAGGGCATCGGCCTTCACATTCTTGGTGCCCGGCAAAAAAGAGACGACAAAATTAAACCGGGTAAAAAACAAAGCCCACCTGGCCTGCCGAGGATTCAACCTCTTGGCCGATTCCAGATAGATGAGATTCTTGTGGTCCGTAAGCACCACCACTTGATGCCTAGCCCCCTCCAACCAATGCCTCCACTCTTCAAATGCCCACTTCATAGCCAATAATTCCCGGTTCCCCACATCATAATTCCGTTCAGAAGGAGCAAACTTCCGAGAGAAAAAGGCACAGGGCTTAAGTTTACCCGAAGTAGCGTCTCGTTGAGACAGAACAGCACCTGCTCCGATCTCTGAGGCATCGATCGCAACTTGAAATGGGCGAGACACATCAGGTTGCTGCAGAACTGGGGCAGAAGTGAATCGCCTTTTAAGCTCCTGGAAGGCCACAATAGCCTCAGGGGTCCAATGCTCAGCATCAGCTTCCTTCTTTGTCAAATCTGTCAAAGGTTTGACAATGGCAGAAAAATTGGCTATAAATTTACGGTAAAAATTAGCAAACCTTAAAAACTGCTGCAGGGATTTTAGAGAAGTCGGTTGCACCCAGTCGTAAATAGCCTGAACCTTAACCGGGTCCATTTCAATAGCGGAGGGAGACAGGATGAAGCCCAAAAAGGAAATCCTTTGCACCCCAAAGAGGCACTTTGACCCCTTAACGTACAGTGCATTATCCTTAAGTATCTGAAAAACCTCCCGTACTTGCCCCACATGAGAGTCCCAATCATCAGAAAAAATCAAGATGTCATCCAAATACACAATCAAAAATTTACCAATAAGGTCCCGAAAAATATCATTCATGAAGGCCTGGAAGACGGAGGGTGCATTAGTGAGCCCAAAAGGCATCACTAGGTACTCAAAATGCCCCTCAGGAGTATTAAAAGCCGTCTTCCATTCATCACCCTCCTTAATACGGATGAGATTATACGCACCCTTGAGATCCAGTTTCGTAAACCATTTGGCACTCTGCACTCTAGAGAACAGATCAGACATCAGAGGCAAAGGGTACTGATATTTGTCTGTAATTTTATTAAGAAGACGGTAATCAATACAAGGCCTCAACGAACCATCTTTCTTAGCAACAAAGAAGAAGCCAGCACCCAAAGGAGAAGATGAGGGCCGAATGTGCCCCTTCTCCAATGATTCTCTGATGTATGACCGCATGGCATCATGTTCGGGCACAGACAAGTTGAAAATCCGCCCCTTGGGAAATTTACAACCGGGCACCAACTCAATGGCACAGTCACAGTCCCGGTGTTGGGGCAGAGAATCAGATTCCTGGTCATTAAATACATCACGGAAATCAGACAAGAAAGCTGGAACGTCAACGCCTGAGCAGACGTGGACGACACGGAAAGGTCCTGATGCAAACCTTGACAACCCCAACTAACTACCGATAAGCATCTCCAGTCAAGAACCGGATTATGGGTCTGCAACCACGGAAATCCCAGTACCAAGGTATCCTGTAGATTATGCAATACTAAAAATGTACAAGTCTCCTGATGCACTGGTGCAACTCTCATAGGCACCTGGGTCCAAAATTGGGGTTTATGTTCTGCCAAAGGGGTAGCATCAATGCCCCTTAAAGGAATAGGAGTTTCCAAAGGAACCATGGGAAAACCACAATCCCTAGCAAACCCAAAATCCATCAAATTGAGGGCTGCCCCTGAGTCCACAAAGGCAAATGCAGAAAAGGAAGACAAAGAGCAAATCAATGTGACAGACAAAAGAAACTTTGGTTGCAAAGAACCCACAGTAACAGAAGTAGCCAATCTCCTTTCACGTTTAGGGCAGACAGAGATGTTATGAGAAGCGTCTCCACAATAGAAGCACAGTCTATTCTTCCGTCTGAACCCCTGCCGACTAGCATTAGAAAGGACCCTATCACACTCCATAGGCTCCAAAGGCTGTTCCACAGGCACAAAACCAGCAGGTATCTTCCTGCGCTCACGTAAACGCCTATCAATCTGAATGGCCAAGGTCATAGAGGCATCAAGACCAGAAGGGACGGGAAATCCTACCATTACATCCTTCACAGCATCCGCAATACCCTTGCGAAAAAGAGCCGCAAGCGCATCATCATTCCATTTGGTAAGGACCGCCCACTTACGAAATTTCTGACAAAACGTTTCCGCAGAATCCAAACCCTGAGTTAAGGACAACAAGACCTTTTCTGCTTGGTCCACAATATTGGGTTCGTCATATAATAATCCCAAGGCTTGAAAAAAGGAGTCCACATCATTGAGAATCGGATCATCAGACGCTAAAGAGAAGGCCCAGTCCTGAGGGTCACCACGCAGCAAGGAGATGACAATCTTAACCTGCTGTACGGGATTCCCTGAGGACTTAGGGAGCAGGTCAAAAAATAATTTACAATTATTTTTGTAGCTCAAAAATCTCGATCTATCTCCCAAAAAAAATGCAGGAACAGGAATCTTAGGCTCTGCAAGGGGAGTCTGTGCAAGATAAGACTCTATATGACGAACCTTAGCATCAAGACGAGAAACACGCTCACCCAATTCATCCATGCTAGACAAAAGGAATCTTCCACAGAACCCAAAGAAGAAGAGGAAAAACACCGAAAAAAAAAAAAACAGCTTTCTTTTTTTTTTTTTCCTTCTTAAGAGTACCCTTTAAATTTGTAGGCCGGATGTACTGTTATGATCCGGAACCATGGAAGACCACCACAAATCATTGGCAAAAAAGGTGACAAGAGCATTGGCAACTAATCTGGCCGCCATCCCCTTACTAACCAACACAACTAGAAGTAGCCGAGGGGTGAACTAACATCCTGTGCACCGCGAACCCAGCCGGAGAGCTAGCTATCCTAAAGGTAGGAAAGATGAATAACTCTCTGCCTCAGAAAATAGACAAGAATAGCAAGCCCCCCACATTCAAAGACTGCGGTGATATAGGAAAAACACAATACACAGGTAGATGAGAGGATTAGCAAAAGGTGAGGCCCCCGCTGACTAAAATAGGAAAGTACAGGAAAGGAACTGATGGTAGCCAGAGAAAAACCCTACAAAATACCAATTTCCTGATAGTACAAAAAGGCCCTCAGATTGCTTGATCTGAACTCCGTCCTATACCAGGTGCCCTTGTCATACCAATGAACAGAAAACAAGAATTATAACAAATTCAACAAGCCATAAACACATGGACCCAAAGGAGCTAAACTCCACACAGAACTGCAGGGAGTTCCTCAACAATCCCCTGAGGGGGAAAATCCCTGGAAGGAAATAAACTGAAACCAACCACAACAAATGACAAACCCAGATAAACAAAAGAACCAGACAATAAATAAAGAGCAAGCACTTATCTGGGGAAGATGTGGTGTAGAGCAGGATTAAGCAGGCTGAAAATACAAAGTACAACTGACATCCGACAACAGCCTGCAATCAGACCAGGACTTAAATAAGCAGAGAATTAGGAAAGGAAACACCCACTGCACAACCCACCTGGTCTCTGTCCAAACCCTTCCTGGCCACCAGAGGGAGCCTCCCAGCAGCCAAGACATAACTAACATTCACAACAGGTACGGGTCAGGGGATATCACAGGTGGCCCTGCCCGGTTTTGTAACCCCGAGATATCCACAAAAAGAGGTTTTGGAGATGGGCGGATAAGGATGGAGGGGTTGAGGATTTTGGGAGCAGTAGTTGTCTCGTGACGCCACCTGTGGTATGTGGCCAGGGATTAGCCACCGCTGCGGTCGCTGTCCTCTGGGTCTGATGCTGTCACAGCTGGGATGGACAGGTGGAGCTAGCCCCCGGGGAGGATGATAGGGGTGGTATTCTATGGTGTTCTACACTAGGGTGCAGGGCTGAGGACGCTGACAGTAACGGGATAACACAGGCTGGTGGTTTTCTTTACCTTTACTGGTCAGTTATTGTCCTAAAGTTATAGTGGTCCGGTCAGCCGGGATGCACTGAGGAATCTCTTTGCCAGGTGGGTTGGAGGCCTTCCTTAGTGCCCTTTGTGTGTGGGTCACTGTAGCCTGAAGCAGCACAGTGTCCCTCTTCCTGGATCCGGTTTGCCTTGTCCCTTGTGGCGGGCAGCGCGAGCCGGATGTAGGGCTCGCTTGTATTTCTGTGGCCCCAGGCTTTATTGTGCTACTTCACCTTGGGAGTCTCTGATGGGCCAGGAGATGTGGAATCTCGTACCCTCCGAGTTTACTGCCAGGCTGTTAGCACCCGACAGTCGAGGACCCCGGTATCCTGATTCATTGCTCTGCCCTGGAAAGCTTGCAGACAGCTCTCTAACAGCGACCGTGCTCTTTTCCTGCTACTCAAGTTCTGAGGTCCCTCTTCATGTTTCTGTTCCTCTCTCTAACCCCTCCCCAGCCCAGAATGCACAGGGAAGCTCGCCCCACACAGAACTTGAGCTCCCCCTTCTGGCCTGGATTGGGAAGTGTTGTGTGTGATTGTACCTGACAAAGAGATCTCCCCGCTGCTTCCAGTCATAGCTGGAGTGCCACACATGGGATTCTGGACATTCACTTGTTTGTTTGCTGTGTGTACTCCTGCATACTACACTTGGCATAACTTCTGGACTCTCATGCGTAAGTGCTGTGCGCACACCTTCATATCACTTCTGGACATTCACCACTTGCTTGCTGTGCATTTAACTTCAGAACATTCACCACTTGTTTGCTGTTCATATTATTCTGGACATTCCTCACTTGTTTTCTGTGCACAATACTGCATATGCTGTCAGGACATTCACATATTACTGCGGTTCTACTTACATTTAATTTGTAGTTTTCTTCTGTTATTCTCTGTTATTTACAATGTGTTTATTATTTGTAATGCAGAGTATTTACCCTACCCTTGTCTCAGTTTCGTTATATTCCATGCTATTAGATTAGATTTCAGAGTATCTACATAATTGTTACATTGTGTACGACATGTATGGAGCGGAGCTGTGTGTATACGTGTACGGATCCCTGTGTGTACGTTGTATATGTAGTAGAGCTATGTGTGTATGTTGTGAATGTAGCAGTGCCACGTGTATCTGTCACCTCCATTACTGTGTTAGAAGTGACGTCTGTTCCTGTGTTTTCACCCTGAGACTTTTCTCTAGAAATACAATCACATCTCGTCCTCCTGATCTCTGTGCGTCGCTCTTGTCTCTTTCTGATCGGGATCTGCTCATCGCTCTGCAGCTTCCAACAATGGAGAGAAGCGCAGACGCTGCAGGTCCTGACACAACCGCACAGGAGATGGAAGGTAATGATGAGTTGGAGGAGCCTTCATGATGTCATGTGATTAGTCACATGTCTGGACTTTTTGAGGGAAATAATGATATTATATATAGGGTATGCGGGGACATTAGGGACTGTTATAGATGGGACCATCGACCACCCTGCTGGATTTGAGGATCTAGTCTAAGGACCGGTATTTTATTTTCCTTGGCGTTGGATTACTGGGTCGCCCTCGGATTTGTTCCTTTTGAAATTACAGCCTTTGGGACTTACAACTACTGTATGTTTAGAAGAATATTCTCTAAGTAACGTAATAAATGATGTGTGATTGTTGATGCTCTATCACACGCCTTGCCACAAACTCATTGGCAGCAGCGGGATAAGAGAAGAGTGAAAGGAGAACAGCTATCTGACAACAAATGGAACCAGAACCTCAGGATATAGGAATTGGCCTGTGATGAGCCTACTAACTGTTAGGGTGAATACTCTGTAATGTTCATCAGTTGCCTGCTCCTGACCTAATTAGTGTTGATGTACATGCTTGAAAGAATTACATCAGACACACAACCAGTCGGATGTGAATCTTTCCTCGATCAGAGGTTGGCCCAAGAGAGAGATTTATTTGTCAGTGCTGCAGCTTATATAAACTAGGGTATGGGACGTGGTTAGCACTGTAGTAGGCATGTTTGGATATACCCATTGGCCGGTTAGTTGAACAATGGGTTAGTCCATGGGCTGATTGGTGGGTTTCATCGTGGGCGGATCCGTGACATCATCTGTGGGTTGGTCATCTAGGTTGGCCAGTGGATCTTTCCCTTATATGGTGGTCTTCTTACATGTGGACATTCCTGGCATACCAAAGCAGAGTGTGGAGAACAGGAAATAGTGGCCATCTTTAGATTTGAACAGGCTTATGTAAAATGAAATGATTTCATTGAACCTACTTCCCACAATCCTCTATGTCACGAGGTTAATTAAGTATTTGATCAAATGGCTCTCCTCAACACTAACAAGGGCCTGTGAATTAGGGGTCAATTACAGAGGACTGTCCGAGGATCAACTGGTTGAGGTTTTGGAAGGAGCTAGCCTTCAAGATAGCACTGGAGCAGGATTTCCAGAGCAATTAGAAGAACCTAGAGGTAAATGTCTGGAATAATAGGTAGATTGTGTGGTTCGAGGAGGATATGGCATTACTGTGAGATGAAACCACCATAGAGGATAAACAAGAGGCAATTTACATAGCTCATGAAAGGCAGCTCACTGTGACAGTAGCTAGAAACCAGAAGCATTCATTCACGACAACACCCACCATGAGGGAATCCCCAATAGTGTCCCACAAGGACTTTAAGCCGTTTAATGAGACTACAGGGGACATTGAGATTTGAACATTATTGTCAGTTAATGGAAGTTCTAGAAATACAGTGGTTCCGGCATTTGGTGGGGCTCTTAGATGGTGAACCTGCAGAAGCTCATCGAGCTATGGACCCTCAATGGAACTGCGTGTATGAGGACTTTAAGGAAACTGTCCTGCAGCATTCTTTGGTAACTCCAGAGACCTACACTACTCAGTTCTGCTCTTCAGCCTGTAATGGAGGAGATGCTTTTAAAAGCTATGCCCATAGAAGAACACAAGCATGTCAACCCTGACTGAAGGGATGGAGAAGGTCCTACAGGTCATCTTGAAAAAGCAATTCTTTGCCAAATTCCCATCACGGAATTGGTGCGTGAGACAAAACCTGTGACATTAGAACAAGCTGCTGCTTAAGTTGATGAGGTTCTCATTATCAAGCCTCAGTGGAACAAGCTACTGCTGGATGGAGAGAGGACTACCAACACCACACCACCATTGGTCCATTGTTCTCCAGTCCCCAATGTTCTGTGTCCCATTAAACCACATTTCACGTTGATGCCCATTTGAATATACATCCAGTTAAGCCTCTTCTTCTCAAATGTGATGAGGGAAAATAGTGGAACACTTATGTAATGGCTTTGGGCATCCAGGGCATCTGCAGGCCACATGCCTAGCTAAACATTCGACAAGTCATCCCTAAATCAAGTGTGCCGCCCCCGTGCCAGCAGCCGGGCTGCTGGGATCCGGATCCGCGGTGGCTTCGAGGGCTCTTCGGACTCAAGGGTCGTGCAGCCACTTAAATGAAGGGGGGTATTTACAGGGGATTGTATTAGAGTTCATGACGCCACCCGTGGTATGTGGTAATTTGGAGTACCACCGCTGCAGTTAGGAGTACCCGGGGGTGATGGAATGGGGCAGCTAGGACACGTGTTGTGTCCCTCCACGGATAGGGGGGAATACCCCGGGACTCGGTGATGGTGAGAGGGGAGTGCCAATGGATGCAAAGGGGGTCACTTGCGTACTCACTCAGTCCATTAAGCTGACACCGACCACTGGATAAACCAAAGTTCTGGATGCCGCTGCCGCTGCGGGGAGCTTAGTTCGGGTTCTGTCCCCAATGGTGCTGCCTGGTGATCCATGACCTGCCTCCTGGCACTAAGTTTACTTCTCTGTTGGTCCTGGTGGTATGGAAGTTGCCGGGTCCCGCTCCCCACTATGGCTAAGTGTGGGAGCTTGCTCTCAGGGTTCACACTTGGGATTTTCTGGACCGTTTGAGTGGAAAGTCCTTGTCTTGCTATATTCTCCTAAAAAGGGGTCTGAAAGCCCGTACTTACGAAGCGTTCACTGATATCCTAATCAGGCACGAATACTAAGATTCTTTATAGCAAGATACTATTTATTTTAATATCACATGAATAATCAATGGTACATAGGCATTAGAACTACTTTATAGTCATAGAATCTTATACAATAACAGAAATATGCATCAACATTACCGTTATGTTGTAGCAATCCTTTCTCATCGGAGGGAATGAGATTAAGGAACCCTTCCAGGAAGCTGAAGTGTACGTACTGCTCCTGTGATGCAAAAGGCCGGGTTGTTCCTTCTAGCAAGACAGTCCAGTATTATCCCCCTCGTTGCGCTAGCACCCCAATTTTGGAGCGGGTGGAGAGCGGATCTTGAAGGCTCCATTCTCGTCGGGTAAATTGCCAGGTTGCCTGAAGCTATTCCCTGACCTAGGGTCCACGTACCCCATCATGCCTTGGTCCCAGCCCGGTGAGGGTGCAAGGCCGCGACTGTCTTCCTCGACAGTTCCGTGCCCCTTGCCACAATCCCCCTGCAACTGGGGGTCCAGCTCCTCTAGGCCCAGACCATCGTCTGCCACCTAGATAGCTTCCTAGGAGCCCTGCTCCTGACCTCCTCTCTCCTTCACTTCCAACACACAACTCCCTTCTGCTGACACACCTGACCTCCCCTATCCAACCCCCCAAGTGGGCGACCCTATTCCACTCAGGCCGTCCACTGGTGTGTCTGGTGGGTGTGATGCAGAGTGTACCTAGGATTAGATTAGCTGATTTAGGCAACACCATATAGTTGGGGACCCATAACCAAGGAGGTGGATACTGCACGGGAGGGCAGATTGTGCAATACCCTGTGACGACCTGATAGTCCAGGAGCGTCACACAAGCAACAACCTGATGCACCTACACGTGGTTATCAACCTACAGTACCCTTACCTCCTTCTCTAGAATGGAAGCTTTAGGCAGTGCGAAACAGTGGCCAAAAAGCTCAATTTTGGTCCCATCTGACAACAGCAGCTATCTCCATACATTTGGGGAGTCTCCCACGTGTCTTTTGTCAAAATCAAACTGAGCCTTCCAATTATTGGCTATAAGTAAACTCTTTTTTTTTCTGGCTCTATGAAGTGTATGGCTTATTGTGGTCATACGGACAGATACTCCAGTCTCTGCATAGAAACTCTGCAGCTCCTTTCAGGGTGACCTTTGGTCTCTGTACTGCCTCTCTCATTAATGACCTCTTTGCCCAGGCTGAGAGTTTTGGTGGGCAGCCCTCTTTTGGCAGGTTTGTTGTAGTAACATTCTCTATCCATTTGATAATAATGTTTTTGTTGGTATTCCGGGGAATCATCGAAGATTGGGATATTGTTTAGAACCCAACTCTGATATGTACTTCTTAACAACTTTGTCTCGGACTTGTTTGGAGATCTCTTTGGTCTTCATGGTGTTTGGTTAGTGGTGCCTCTTGCTTAATGGTATTGCGCCTTCTGTGGCCTTTCAGAAAAAGGTGTGTGTATTTATTGATAGACCCTGGGAAACATAGGTTGCACACAGGTGGACTTCCTTTCACTAAGCATGAGACTTAAGAAGGTAATTAATTGGATCTCAAATTATTGGAGGCTTCATAGCAAAAGGGGTGAATACATATGTACATGACAATTTTTATTTTATCTCACAATATTAATTTTTGCCTATATTTTTCTCACTTCACCTCCCCAACTTAATCTATTTAGAGCTGATGCATCACAAACAGATTACATAAATATTTAAACACAGGTTGTAATGTAAAATATTATCACGGTGTGTGACACGGTAACTTAGAATGGGGTGCCTAGACTGGCCCTCAGGCTAGGGGAGTCCTTAACGGTCCCTTACCCCAGAGGTACGCCTGATGGTGACGAGGTCTGGACCCCCAGCGTAGCCCAGACTCATGATCAGCCCTGGTCTATTACCTCCGGGGAGGGCTGGGAGAGGAGTGATGAATATTACAACATCAGATAGACAGGAGAAAACCAAAGCACAAACTCACTGCAAGCACACACAGGGATAAAGACAATATGTGCTCAGTGAGAAATAAACCACGAGGATATTTCCACTGCACACCAACTAGCATTCAGCAGTTCAGCAAAAGCTGGATTCCAACACACAATGACTGGTATCGCTAGAGCTATTATATCAGCATAGAGGAACAGGTTGCACCATATTTTAAAGGGCAGAGGTGGCTGTGTAAGATCTTCAGTAACCTGTGACCCTAGCAGCAATTCACAGGCCAGCAGGAATTAATTCCTGCTAGACTGGTCGCCAGTGAGAACAAAACTGGTCGACCGAGCAACTTAAAAGCTCCAGGTGGTATGTCACACCCTCCAGTGTGAACAGGGTCAGAAGTCACCATGAGACCTAGTGAGTATAGAGCAGAACACCGCTTGACAAATATAGGTAAAAAGCCAAGGGGGTGAATACTTTTACAAGGCATTGTAAATGGGTGATCAAGTATCATGTCTATTACTATGTATATATGCTGTCACTGCTGCCTTATTAGTGGATGTCACACTACGTGTGGGGAAATACCCAGCAAACGTCAAAAAGAGAAGTGAGGGAAACCCTGTGCCTAGGGAGGGGGAGATGGTAATCCCAGAAAAAAAAACATTCTGACAGCCCCTGGGTCCACTGATGTCCCTAAATAGGTTCAGTACCTATGCACCGAGCAGGATACCTGGCCCTGGCTGACCCTGAACTAGACCCTAAGGAATGAACGGACAGGATGAGCGCTAGTCAACCCCACTAAGTCTTAAAGAACACACAGGAAAAGCAAATAGGAGAAAGTAAACAAAAAAACTTATTTCCAAGATGACTTTGGGAGAGGAATAGCAATCTATAACAGCGTTTCTCTAGGTGGCTACAAGCCGATTGCTTGCAGTTAGGACCATATAGAAATGTAACCCTATCACTAGCAACATACCAATGGGAAATGCAGGTATAGAATACCATAGTGTGAGGGATAATTATTAGCAGCTGAAAGGTAAAAGATCTCTGCAGAGTCCTAAAGAGGAAAGAGTAAACCATTATAGAGAAGACACAGAAAACTCCATTCACACCACAGAGGAAAGGATGGAATATCAAGGAGCAGTTTGTGCTGTAAAATGCAGCGACCTTCTGCAGCTGGACACCACAGGGTTGTCTGTCAAATGTGACACCCGTAACAGTGGATCTAATTGTAACATCCAGGTTAGTGCCTGTCCCCTTTGTTTCCACCCTGGTCACCGGGATGTGCCTCGCCTTTATTGCAGGTGACGCGGTACCGCGGTCCTGTTTAATTGCTGGGTCTGCTTAGTTCTGATTCCTTTCTGTGAGCCCTGGGTGGGGCTGTCATCTATTTAAACCCCTGAAATTCTTCACTCTCCCTGCCAGTTAGTTTCTCTTCTCTGGCTCCATCATGGGCTATCTGCTTTACTTATTGACTTATTGTCTGCTCTTCTACTTCTGACCCGGCTACCTTTACTTCCCTTTCCTCTGGTTCTGTACTCCAGCCTGCACCATGGAATCAACTCAGTGCTCTTCTGTAACACTGAATCTCTATACAAGGGATAAAGGGAGAAGGCTGAAATTCCTTTGAAGTTGGTAGACTCAAGTCTCTCCGATGTTGCGTTTCTGAGCCGACAGACGTGACAGTTGCATTTTTGAGACGTGACAATACTGAGTCACTGTTTAATCTCATCGAGTTGGGTAAGAATTCCCCGTGAAGGGCTTGTTGTCGTCTGGCAGATCCAATGCTCTAGCAGTATATCCGCTTTTATCTACTGGATCAGTAATTCTTGCTTTGTGAGTTCCAGGTTGCCTTGTGTCTGCACTCACACCAGTATTAACAGAAACATTAAAATCACAACTAAAGTTTGCGATAAATCAATTTATTTCAATAAATGATTATTAGTTAAGGAATCAGGAATAGTAGAAGGAAAAACACAGCACTCAACAAAAAAATAAATTCTTTATTTCTTAATCTATAAATCCAAATAGATCTTCACAGGGGAAAGTCAGAAAGCGTACGACGGGAGGCAGCCATTTTGCATCCACTAACTCTTCCTCTAGCCCTGAGTGTTTGGATCAGTGCGATCATTAATTAAAACTGAGCACAATATACCAAGTGTAAGAGGGATAATATTGCAAATTCTACCAAAGAACATTAGATGGAGGACTCCACCCTGCACCTTACAAAGAAGACTGAAAAGAGGTTCTGGAACATCATGTAACCAATTCCCTGTAGCTAACAATCAGCCTACTACACTATACACTGTGCATCAATGCTACTTGACAAAGACATCGCAATGTAATAAATGTCATGTGAGCAGATTCTATGTAGCTAATGTTTTCCTGTTCTAGTATGTGTAACTTTTGGACTGAAATGATGGACCTGTTTGATGTGATCCAATCTCCAGTCCTAGTTACTCCTTAGATAGTCTTGTTGGGTCTTCTTGATGAGCAGTGGGTATATCATACTGGTATATTGATATGTGAGAATTTATATTGGAATAGATGGATGTACAGGTGCCCCTGAATCCTGGCTCAGTGGTGTAAGATGATTAATAGAATTATATGCATGAAAAATTAATTCTCTTATTTGTTTGTTATGTATGGTGACACAACTGCACCAAATTACGCACATCGATTAATCAGGCACTTAGGAAGATGTGAAACACAATTTCCGTTCTCTATGACCTACTATTCTCAAGATATTCACCAAAAATTGCAACACAAAATCACGTTAATTTATGGTGAAATGACTGCATCATTCTGCCCCAAATTTGCATCGTAGACAGATGAGGCGCTATGAAAGATTTTAAACTGGGATTCAGATCTCTACGACATACCGAACTCTACATATTCACAAAGAAAGGGAACACAACAGCAAATATAAATTTACTGGGAAATATGTTAACCAATCTGGTCCAAATTCACCACATAGCTAAATCAGACAGGTTGGATAGATTTAGATCAGGTTCCAGCTCTTTAGGATCTTCCGTTCTCAACATATTCGCAAAAAATAGAAAATAAAAGCAAATCTGTAAATCTCCTTAGGACACCACTGCACAGACGTAAAATTTCTGCCCATGGTGGTTTATTCAGCTATCATACAAGAAAAATTGAGTGGTTTTTTTGGACCACACTTTGATCAGCGTTTGACCAGAGTGTGGTCAGATTATTACCCGTTTTTATCGTACATGGAGGGGAAAAAAAACAAAAAAGGTTAACCTTCTTCATTCTGACAGTCTGTAAAAATCAGACTGCACGCAGAAGTCATCAGAGTGCGGCTCCATTTTTTCACTCACCCATAGGCTTGCATGGCTGATGTGGATCCGACACACGGATCAAAATCAGAAATGTCCACGTTGTTTTTCCATGGACAGCACGGTCCACGAAAAATCACAGATTTGTGAATGACACCATAGATTATCACAGTTAGCATGTCAAATTCGAGCACATAACTGAGATATCTTGGCTTCATATCAGTACTTTTTAACCACACAGACAAACAAACTGGCCACATTATGGTTTAGCAACTGCAGTGCTGAGGTTTTTTTGTTTTTTGATTTTTTTTTAAATTCTTTATTTATAAAAAACAGACCCGTTCATAACAGACAGCTGTGAACCAAAAAAAATGTATACAGACTTTGAGAGCAGACTACTTTATACCTGAAATCCTTCAAGCTGTTTCTCTCAACCCATAGTGCGGGTCCATCCATTTTCAAAGTTTGACATAGGTATGGGAGAGAGTGTGTGGCGCTCCTGAGGCTTCAGGCGCCACAGGGTACTGCACTCCAATTAGGATGTAGTACTTATCCTGGGTCCAGGGAAGGTCAGTACCGGTTTCGGTTTCCACTCACACATGCACACAGTAACAGTAGGTTGCCCTCCCCAATGGGGACTGGGGCAGGGTCGGGTCACAGTATAGGGCACTACAGCCGTGGGTTTACAGAATGCCACCGCACCAGAGGCTCCCCGATCCACTGGAACCGGGAACTCAGGGTCAGGGAGAAGCAACCACCAGGGGGAGTAAGGAGCAGACAGTGGGAAGAGCAGGTTGACCTAGCGAGAGCAGTGAACCAGCCGGTGGCAGCGGCTGGGGGCAACAGCTCAGAACACACAACACAACTACCTAGAGAAAAGAACAGGTTCAGACACAGAGCAGAGCGGACAAGCCGCGAGCAGTTCTGTGGGCCAAACCATTCAACATGGTCGCTGGGGAGAAGCAGGCGGCTGCTTCAACAGGACAGGCGCTGTCAGGATATAGAATTCTAGGGCAGATAGACTTCATGTTATCTATCAACTCTGCAAGGGTCGTGAGGAACGGCTAGAACAGTCACCGGACCCGTCCCAACGAATCTGCAGCCAAATAGCACATAGGATCCAGGATTGAGGAACGTCCCCACAATGGATCCTCGCTATCAGCATACAGAATGGGACACTTTATGACACTGGGATCCCCAAGTGCTTCACATCACGGGGATCCGATACTTAGTGCATAAAAGGAGGGAAGGGCTCACAGGCTGACACACACATCGGTATTGACCTTTCACAGATCCGGGATCGGCTGGAGCCCATCGTGGCAGATAACGGAACCCTGGGGCAGCGCCTGAATGACTTTTGAGTAAAAGACCTGGAACCGCAGCCCGTGCCTCTGCCTCTACTTTACCGGCGCCGGCGTCCAGCGTTCCGGTGCCAACAGGGACTACCACCACCCCCGTCCTTCCTCTATCATCCTCCCCGGGGTAATCCCGCTCCGCCTGTGGGGAGCGACACCATGCCGGCTGCGGCCATTACCATTAGCCCCGGAGAGCAGCACCCGCAGCGGCGGCCCATACCTGGCCTCGTACCACAGGTGGTGTCATGATCTAAAAAGACTTTTCCCTCACCATCATCCCGACTCCCTACCGCCTCCATCCTTCCTACCACCCTTCGCCTTCCCTTCCTGTATGCCTTGGGACAACGGAAACTGGGCCAAGCCACTCCGTGACGGCGCAAAGGATCTGCACCCCCTGCCGGCGACGAGTAGGTTAAAACACCTGCCCCGTGGGGCGCTACAATTGCCTTAAAGAAAGGGAAGGATAGAATAAGAATATACAGACTCCCTGCAACAGGGGAGGGGACCCCACTAGAGAAAAAGAAGGGAGTATAAGAGGGAGATAGAAAAGTGAGAAAAAAAGGGTGGGGGGATAGGTGGGGAACGAACTAGTGCCTTCAGGGTATAGAACACCTCCTGCCAGAGGACCCATACCTACTATGAATCACTCAGCAAACGGCCATAGTCATTAAAAAACTTAAATTCCAAATTCCAGCCAGGGGAACCAAGTCCCATAGAAGAGCTCATACCCGTCGTGCAGAGAGGAAGTGTTATCCTCCATTTGTAGAAGATCATTGAACCTGGAGGATCAAAGAGCCAAGGTAGGAGGGGCACCCAACTTTCACCTCAGGGGGATGCACGACCTAGCTGCCATCACCAAGAAATGCAGAAGCGAATGCTTATATGAGGAGACCGAAGACTCCGTCAATTGTAGCAGGAAAAACTCCGGGCCCAAAGCCTGGGTCGTTCCTGTCACATGTCTGATCACCTCTCCCACCCAGGCCCAGAAACCCTGGAGAGCCGGACAGGACAAGAAGATGTGCAAAAAGTCCCCCTCCGCTGTCCGGCACCTCCAACAGTGGATCTTGTGCAATCTGGATGGGATCCTGTACCACCTCGCCAAAGTTTAAAGTTAGATTCCTGAAGCCTAGAGTTCGAAGTTTAATGTGCTAGCAACAAGATTTTACTTCTTTGTGCATCTGTCAGGGAGAGTCACAGGTCACGTTCCCACTGCAATAAATATCCAGGGGAAGGGAGATCATCCGAGTCCACTAACATCCCATATACCTGGGAGAGTGAGTGCCGCAGCACCTTCTCTCCGCGACAGATTTTTGAATTCCATAGGACGGCCCGTGTATTGAGAATAATCAGGAAGGGAGCTAAAATAGTGTCTGAGTAGCATAGACCTTGAAGTTCCCAACTGTCCCGTTGCCACGCATTCTTCAATAGCCCTAAGCGAGAGCCAGTCCCCTCCATCCCCAAATGGCATGCTTCAAATCATCCTCCCTCTATCCATCAACGGAAAACGGGATCCGACAGGTCCGAACAGAAATCAGAGGAGCCAATTACAGGCGAAAGCGGGGAGGGTACCGGGAACAGCAACTTGCAAACCAAACGTAAGGAAGAACACTCCAGAGTGGCACTAATAGTGGGGTGATGTCTCAGATTAGGGAGGAGTGAATTCGATATCCAAGGAAATGCGGGGAGGTGAACCTCAGAAAAACTCTGCTGCAGAGATACCCAGGGCTTACCCTGGTATGGCGGCACCAATCAATAACCCTAACCATATGAGAGGCCCAATAATAAACCTTCAGCTCAGGGATTTCCAGCCCCCCTCCTCTTGGGTCTACTCAACAAGGAGCGAGAGATCTGGGCTAGCTTGTTGTCCCAAGTAAACAGTCTTGAGGGATGCCAATTCCTTAAAATAGGAGTTGGGAATCCATATTGTGAGAGTCTGGAGTAGGTACAGGATGCGAGGAAGAACATTCATCCTGAATATGTCACATCTCCCAAACCATGTAAACCAGCCTTTAGCCCTTCTTGTACAGTCCTCCCGGATAGTCCGGAGGAGGAGTAGGAAGTTCAGTTTGAAGAGCAGATTGGTGCCCACCGCTAGTTGAATACCCAGGTACCTTAGGAACCGAGAAGCCCATTTAAAGCTGAAGGACGGCTGTAGTGAAGCAACCATATCCCGGGGGCAGAGTCACATTCAGAGCCTCTGACTTAGCCATATTAATTCTGAAGATGGACAGGCCAGAATATTTTTCAAATTCCCACAGCAGATTGGGTAGAGAAACCAGAGGATTGGTGAGAAACAATAAAAGATCGTCCGCTTAGGTCACAATTTTAAATTCAGATGTTTTAACCCAAGGGCCAGAAATGTCGCGGTTTCCTCTAATGTGACATAGAAGAGGCTCCAGGGTCAATACAAATATTAGAGGGGAAAGGGGACACCACTGTCTAGTCCAGGGATTCTCAACTCCAGTCCTCAGGACTCACCAACAAATCATGTTTTCAGGTTTCCCCTCAATATTAGACAGGGAATAATTCCACAACCTGTGCAAGATTAAGGAAATCCTGAAAACCTGATTGAGGAAAACCTGAAAACACGATCTGTTGGTGGGTCTTGAGGACTGGGGTTGAGAAACACTGGTCTAGTCCCATTATGCGGAACCTGTCAGAGAGGAGGCCATGCACCCTGACCGCCGCAGTAGGAACACTATAAAGAGACCCAATCGATCTCAACATGGACCTGCCTGTGTGCCGCCCCGGCAGCGGATCGAATCGCTCAGATCCGTTGGGGTGATTACTCGTGGCTCGAGGGTCTCCGGACCCAGGGGCTAGGGGCCACACTCAAATGTAAAGGGGATATATACAGGGGAGATATAGTTAGTTCGTGACGCAACCTGTGGTGTATGGTAATTGGGAGTACTGCCGCTGCGGTTGGGAGTACTCGGGGTGATGGAGTGGGGCAGCAAGGTATCGTTGCCCTCTACGGGTAGGAGAAGGCCCCGGGACTCTGGATGGTGAAGTGGGGTGCAGGGGGAGCGCAGGCTTGCTGGTCGCAAGGGTCACTCAGCAATAAAGCAGACGCTGACAACCGGGTAAACCAAGTCTCTGACTGCCACTATCTTTCAAGGGGAGCTCGTCCGGGTCCCGTCCCCTGCAGCACTACCTGATGATCCGTGACCTGCCTCCTGGCACAAAATTTAGATTGTCCATAGTGGCCCGGTAGCTTGGAATTTGCCGGGCCCCGCTCCCCACTATGGCTAAGTGAGGGAGCCTGCTCTCAGGGGCTCACGCTTGGGATTTCAGTGGGACGCTTGTTAGGAAAGCCCTATCCCCCTCGTTACGCTAGTGCCCCCGATCTCTGAACTCGTGGGAACAGTTTATAAAGGCCCTGTCCTCTGCAGGTTAATTGCCGGGTTGCCTGAAGCTTCTCCCCGACCTAGGGTCCGTGTACCCCGCCGTGCCTTTGGGCTCGGACCGGTGATAGGACCAGGCTGCTGACCGTCCTCCTTGACGGGTTCCAGGCACCTAGCCTCAATCCCCTGCGACCGGGGGTCCGACTCCTCTAGGTCCAGACCACCGTCTGCAACCTAGTCTGCTTCCCCTGGGAGCCACTACTCCCAGCTTCCTCAGAGCTCCTCTCAGCTCGAGGGCTACCACTTCTCTCTGTGGAGCTGCTACTCCCAGCTCCTCACTCACTTGGAGCTACTACTGTTCTGCTCTAACACCTTCCACCTCCCTGTCTGACCCCTAGATGGACGGCCCTATTCCACTTAAGCCGACCACTGGTGTGCCTGACTGGGTGTGGTGCAGGGTGGGTGTATCTAAGATTTTATTTGCTGGTGGAGGCAGTACTGCAGGATGGAGACCCAGAACCATGAGGGTTTTGAATACTGCACGAGGAGGGCAGTTTGTGCAGTACCCTGTGACGACCTGAATAGTCCAGGGATGTCACACCTGCAAGACTTCAGTCATAAACACTCAATTAACTTGGTCAAAAGCCTTTTCGGCATCTGTAGAAAGTAGCATCATGGGCAGCTTCTCGAGATGGGCTTTATGGACCAGGTTCAGAGTTGTAGTCGTATTATCCCTAGCTTCTCTCCACTCCATAAACCCAACCTGATTATGGTGAAGGACCTCTGCCATCAGAGATAAAAGTCTATTCGCCATAAATTTTCATGAAAAGTTTCAAATCCGTGTTCAACAGGGAGATGGGGCGGTAGTTAGCACACTGGGTAGGATCTTTTCCCTCTTTGGGAATAAAAACTATATTATCCGCCAAAGTGTCTCGAGGGACAGGGGACAAACCACACAAAGCCACGTTGTTAAAGGCCTGAAAGAAAGGGGTATGTAATACGGAGGCCATCTTTTTGTAGTAGGCTAAGTGAAATCCATCAGGGCCCAGAGCTTTTCCCGTCGGAAAGTTTTTAATAGCCGCAAGAAATTCTGACTCCATAATGGGTCTGTCCAGTCCAGCCACATCCTCCGCCTTAAATTGATTCATACCCGAGTTGCGAATGCATTCCCGTATTTGAAGACAAAAGTCTGCCCGGGCCTGTTCAATTCGTGAGTTGTCAATAGAATAAAGGGAGGTGTAAAAATTCCCAAAGGCCGAGGCAATATCACTTGGCAGCGTAACCATCTCCCCTCCCGAAGACTGCACCTGCGGGAAATATCCCCGTCATTTTGTATATGTAACGCTCTAGCCAAGGTTCTGCTTCTCTTGTTCCCGAACTCATAAAAATATCTCCCACATTTTACCATGGCCCCCCTTGCCTTGAGTCAGCAGAGTACACAGCTCCTCCCTCTTGTGTAGGATTTCTAGTTGATGAATTTCAGCAAGAAGAGCAGCCACCTCCGCTGCACGCTCCTGCTTCAACCGCGATCCATGCTTAATGAAAAGTCCCCTTACAACACATTTATGGGCCACCCGCACAACGTTAGGTGACACCTCCCCTGTCGCAATCTCCCCCAGGAATTCCACCAGGGTCGAGTGGACCTCCCCCATAACAGTCAGGTCATTTAACAGAGAGTAATTCAAGATCCATTGACTCTTCTTCTCAATGGGGCTATAAAGGGCAAGCGAAATGGTAATCAGCGCGTGGTCAGAGAATTAGATGCTCTCGATTGTCGCAGCCATCGGACCATGGAGGTCCCGGTGCTTGCCAAAAAAAATGGTTAAGGTGGGAGTAGCTATCATGGACCGCTGAATAGAACGAGTAGTCCTTGTCCGATGGGTGCAACAGCCGCTATGCGTCCATCATCTGATATTCAAACAGCCCCCGCTTAATGCGGTGCATTGCTCGTTGCATCAGATATGATACCCCCTTAGAACTATCCAAATGAGGATCCAAAGTGAAATTGAAGTCCCCTCCCATCACTAAGGTGCCCTCTGAAAATTCATCTATCAGCTCAAGGTAATGCAGAAGTTATGCACATTGCCCTATGTTTGGCATATAAATCGCTGCAAATGTATATATTTGAGATACGATGCGCCCCTTTGCCGTTAGGAGCCTCCTTTCCCCTCAGACTTCGACTCCAACAGTTCTCACTGTAGGGAACCGGATATCAGTATGCTAGTCCCCCTGGATCTGGGGTTAGGGGAGGGGGAGTGGTACACTACCGGATATGTTCTGTCCGACAACTTGTATGGTCTCCCCACGCTGTAGTGGGTCTCCTGAAGAAAGGCTACCTGTATACGATTCCTCCACAGGAGGTTTAGGAGGATTGAGTGCTTCTCGGGACCATGCAAACCCCTCACATTCAAAGATCCTACTGTATATTCAGCACGGAACGTTCCTGCTTCATCGTGAACTAGCTCCGACCCCTGGAGAGGCAAGCAGAGATAAGGGAGAAACGAGAAAAACAGAAAAAAAGAGGGGGGGGGGGAAGAGAAGAAAAAGATCTAGAAGGGAGTGAAGATCAAAGGAGAAGAGGGGTGCAGATCCCCGAAAAGGAAGGAGGAGAAGACGCACAAGGGTCCCGCGAGAGGGCGCAAGCAGAGACACAGAGAAGGCTACACAAAAGGTATAGAAAACTCACAAACAGCTCGCAGACCTAAGGACCAGCTCCCAGATCCACAGGGTAGAACGAAATCGTGGACAAGTACAGACTCGCAGAGGAGCCTGAGCCCACCAACAGAGAGACCAGACTTTTCCCTTCCCACAGCGTGTGGGAAGGTAGTAGAAATTCTCTCCTCACCAACCACATAGAAGAATCAGAAAATTGAACATATGAAAAGGCAGCTTCCTGAAATCTAACCTTCCACTTTCCCTTCCCCCCCCAGCATGCTTGCAGCTCCAGCTGGCGACATATTGTTTCTGCCCTCACTGGAGAAGACCGCCGCCGGTGAGGAGAGGAATCTCGTCAGACCTCCCGAGGTCCTCTTGCTAGCTACCGGATCAGGCACCTGAGGAGGCATCTTATTAGGAGACATGTCGGTGATGCGTAGTCGGCGGGGGAGAGAAGAAATCACAGCAGGCATGGGACCACCTCACTCCTTCATTTCCAGGACCCAAACCCTTGCTGTGCGGAGTTAAATGTAGTGAATACTATTTAATTTCTCATCACTGTTGCGGAGATATTTAATTGTACACTTCAGTTCAGAATTTGGTATCATTTACGTGAGAGTTAGCAGAAATTTGTCTCTGAGGGCATATACTTCTTTTACTACATGAGGTTGACAACACACAGGGTTAAAAAAAAAATAAGCCCTTCTCTAGTCACTGATCTCTGCAGCTATTGTGTACAGAAAAAGCACAGCAAAATTATATATCATAACAAACACTTCCAGATCTTATCTCATATTGCTATCAGTTCTGTTCCCCCCACACTGACTGCCAGGAGATTAGATCTGGAAGTATTTATAATATGTAATGCTGCTGTATTTCTACATTTTATCTGTACACATCAGTGAGGAGAGGAGGGTGTATTCTTTTCTCTCCTACATGACGCTGCCTACTTATGATTTTCAATCTCATTTAAGAGAAGATGTACACACCCCCAGAAACAAATCTCTGGTAATACCCAGTTAATTAACATTAAATAATAGCCTAAACCTTACAAGCTATCAGTTTTTTCCGACAATAAGACCTACCCCGAAAATAAGCCCTAGGAGGAATTTTGGCCATTTTGGAGTATGCATAAAGTATAAGCCCTACTTGCGGTTCAATAATAAAGTGTCCATGCAGCTGAATAAGTTTAAGAATACAGTAGGACACTTCATTAAAAAAGCAGATACCCCCAAAACAAAAAAAGACAGTCCAAATAGTAAGCAGAAAGCGCCCCCCCACCACCGCCCCCGCAAAATAAAACAATCTGCACTCACCAGACTGCGAAAACCACAAGGGCAAGCGCCGACAGTGGATGGGCTCTCCCATACAGATCTGTTTTTCTGTCAGGTCCCTCGCCATTCTGCTCACACATACACAGGGATTAGGTCAAGTATACCTCCGCTCACAGGTACACACATAGATCCAGTCCCAGTATCACTACGCTCACACATCAGGTCCATGTATCACTACACTCACACACCCAATCAGAGTAGCAATCCGCTCACACACACACACACACACACACACACACACACACACACACAAGATCGCAGTAACAATCCGCTGACACACACACACATCCAATTGCAGTAGAAATCCGCTCTCACACATACACATCCAATTGCAGTAACATTCCACACACATCTGGTGATACTGCTTCTGGCTAGCAGGAGGAGCAATAAATAATAGACACGGTCTTATTTTTTGGAAAACATTGTGATATCTCTAATATCTCCGCAATGGAGATGAGAGATTAAAGAATAAAAACTATGCTTTGCTCAGCTCTGCAGTCACCAATCCATAATGTAGCCAGATAACATGCTCAAACTGATGTACGTTCTTCTTATAACCTTATAGACCCATGCAAAGCCAGGTAATTGTACTAGTCCCCTATAAAAGAATACTTTTCCAGTTGTTTAATTATCTTAACCCCTTCACAACCTTCATTGTTCACATACGTCATGATTGGGAAGAGGTTCCTGACCTATGACACATGGATACATCATGGCCATCATGAAGTTGTGCACGTATGATCACCTCAGTGAGCTTGACGTAAGTGATAGGTGAACTCTGGCTCATATCCTTGCTTCAATATTTCAATACAAACGGTATACCAGCTCTCCCTCAACTAAAAAAGTTTTAAGGCAAGATCTTACATAAAAACAATAAAAAAAAATATAGAGGCCAACAGATGAATATTAGAATTAAGTGCAGATGTGTATTAGTCTTTGGTTAAAAATTTTAAAAAGGTGGTCTGATGCCTGTCTCTTCCATATGACCTCGCATTTAGGTGTGGGTAGATGCTGTTATACGCATATTTGATTAGCACAGTAGAAGATGGAACTATCCAGTCTACATTTAGTTTCATCTGATCAATAAGACATGATAATTATTAGACGTGACATGCTTGGTGTCTGACATTTGCCTCAGCATCTATCCTGATCATGTATATCAGAGAAGCGCTGGTCAACCCCTTTAAGATGCAGTTATAGTGCTCACATAAAGATTGTTTTTTATACATGGTGAATTATTTTGGTTGTTCTATGCATTCTACTTGCTGATATTTATTGGTCATTGCATACAGTATATTTACTCATTATCATTTATTGTTCTAAATTAATTTCCCTTTTAGACTTGATTTACAGGGAGAACAATCCACACATTTTGGTCATGAAAATGGATTTTACCCTGCATGAATTCTCAGATGTGCAGCAAGATATCAATTCTTGGTAAAACATTTCCAATATTGTGGTCATGAAAAGGGCTTTTTCACTATGTGAATTCTCAGATGTGCTTTAAGTTCTGATTTACTGGTACATTTCTCACATTCTGAACATTAAAATGGCTTCTCCCCTGTGTGAACTCTCAGATGTGTTTTAAGATATTTTTTACTGGTAAAACATTTACCACATTCGTGACATAAAAATGGCTTCTCCCCTGTGTGAATTCTCAGATGTGTTTTAAGATATTTTTTACTGGTAAAACAATTACCACATTCGTGACATGAAAATGGCTTCTCCCCTGTGTGAATTCTCAGATGTATTTTAAGATCTGGTTTACTGGCAAAACATTTCCTACAGTGTGAACATGAAAATGGCTTCTTCCCTGTGTGAATTCTCAGATGTGAGGTAAGATTTTTTTGGCTGGTAAAATATTTCCCACATTCTTGACATGAAAATGGCTTTTCCCCTGTATGAATTCTCAAATGTGACGTAAGATTATGTTTACTGGTAAAACATTTCTCACATTCTGGACATGAAAATGGCTTCTCCCCTGTATGACTTCTCAGATGTACAATAAGATAGTCTTTCCTGTTAAAACATTTCCCACATTCGTGACATGAAAATGGATTTTCCCCTGTGTGAATTCTAAGATGTGTGTTAAGATCTGATTTGCTGGTAAAACATTTCCCACATTCTGAACATGAAAATGGCTTCTTCCCTGGGTGAGTTCTCTGATGTGCTTTAAGATATTTTTCACTGGTAAAACATTTCCCACATTCATGACATGAAAATAGCTTCAACCCTGTGTGAATTTTCAGATGTGAGGTAAGATATTGCTTACTGGTAAAATATTTCCCACATTCTGGACATGAAAATGGCTTCAACCCTGTATGACTTCTCAGATGTACGATAAGATAGTCTTTCCTGTTAAAACATTTCCCACAGTCTGAACATGAAAATGGCTTCTTTCCTGTGTGAATTCTCAGATGTGAGGTAAGATATTGTTTACTGGTAAAATATTTCCCACATTCTGGACATGAAAATGGCTTCTCCCCTGTATGAATTCTCATATGTGAAGTAAGATAATGTTTACTGGTAAAATATTTCCCACATTCTGGACATGAAAATGGCTTCAACCCTGTATGACTTCTCAGATGTACAATAAGATAGTCTTTCCTGTTAAAACCTTTCCCACATTCTGAACATGAAAATGATTTATCCCCATTATGAGTGTTTTGATGTCCAGAATCTTTTTTGTTATTTTCATTTTGCTTAACAGTCTGTAATGAATCAGAAGACAGGTCCTGTTGATAAGGAATAGATGATAGATTTTTGTTGTGAATGGCTGGTGGTATATCTTGAATGTCATGATTTTCAGATTGATATGGTTTAACACCATAATCAGCAGCTTCAAAATTAGTAAATGGCAGACATCCCTCTGATGCACAGTCCTCTGCGAAGAAATTTTTTTTTTTTTTCATAAATGCTGACTTTTGAAACAAATTGTATTAAAATTCAATTACTAGCTGATGAAGACAGGGGTACAAACTGCAGACATCTATGCAAGACCTAATAGATTATGATATTAACCCCTTAATGACAGCCGATACGCTTTTTTACGACAGCCATTAGGGTCCTTAATCCTCAGTGCCACTTTTTCATGTTGCTGAGAATTGTGTATAGCGCCACTCAGTGGGCAAACATCCAGTGAGTGATAGTTGTATATGACAGGTGACACCTTGCACCATCGCACCCTGAGGTTATCTGATGATGCCAGGGTATGATGGCCTGTTAGACCCAGCTATAGGCAAAGTCTAAAAGACAGAGTCTATAAGGCAGCGGGAGTGAGAAACTAATAGGTCTCAGGCACTGCAGTGCACCAGTACTGCAATGTATAAGACCAAAGATCAAGTTAAAAAAATATTCATGTCCAAGAGTGCGACTGCGTGAAAAGTAAAATGGGTCACTGTGATAGATATTCTGCAACATGTGACTCAAGCAGTAATCCACAGACTAACAGAAATTAACTCCAGCAAGCCCCATTACTTACAAGAACACAGCTGGTTAACGCCCGAGCATGTCTGTGCAACTCAACAGCAGAAGTGTGAGGAGTGTCTGACTCTGCTGTGTGAACAGCGTAAGAAATAGTCCTGACACTCAGCGAGTTTCGAGCCAGACATTGTGTGACTAAATGATGCTAAAAATGTAGCTTTTCCATTATACAAGCATTTTTATGAAAAGTGAACAAAAAGTCATATGTTACAAGAAAAATTATAGAACTGATACCATTTAACTGTCCTGAAAAAAAACAAACCACGAAATGCCGCAATCGACAAAAAAATAAAGAACTTACAGCTCTCAGAACATGGCGATGCACAAAAATTAATTTTTGTAAAATATTATTTTGTTTGTAAAAGTATCAAAGCATAAACGAAATATTAACAGAAATAAACACGTGAAATAGACCCTTCTGTGTCTAATGACTCTATACAATAAACTTGGGAAATAGATCCCTTTGTGTGTAATGACTATATAATAAATACATAAAATAGATCCTTCTGTGTATAATGACTCTATACAATATATAGAAATAGATCCCTCTGTGTGTAATGACTCTATATAATATATAGAAATAGATCCTTTTGTGTGTAATGACTCTATATAATATATGCATTTCCTTTTTGTATTGAATTACTGAAGTAAATTAACTTTTTGATGATATTTAATTTATTGGGAAGCACTTGTATTTGCCTTTTGGATAAGTACTAAGCCATCCCATTCTTCTGTGGATGTAATAAATACTTGTCTTTTGGGGCCCAAGCCCAGACAAGCTGGTACACTGACAGACCCCGGGTGTGTGCTCTTGTGTCTGATGCATCGCTATTAATTCGACCAACATTGGCAGATCTGGAGATCCCGTGTATCTCACCCCAAATTAGCTCCCAAGAATGGAGTTTCCATGACAATGGAAATGAAAAAGCTATATATTTTGATTTAAAAAAAACCAAACATTTTTAGCATGTACCAATTGTAATTGTACCAGCTGGTAAATAATAAATATAGAAGCTACTACTCACCTGGGCAGTTATCTGTAGGAATATCTTCTGTACTCCGCTCATCACCCCTCACATATGTCTCTGTTGTATTAATGTAGGGCAGATCTTCCCCCTGAAACAAATATTGTAAAAGTCACAGACAGATGGAGAAGTCCCATCTATGATCAGCTCTAATCCTGCCATCTCCACCGCTCTCATTACACAAGTATAACACATATAATACTGGAGGATAAAACAAGACTGAGCACAAGACCTTCACAGCCGTCTACACATCATAGGGAGATTTCATGGCACCTTCTCTCCATCTACCTGATGATCCTGAGGAACATCGGGATCTTCTTTTTTACAGTCCTGTGGGAGAAGAGGACGGGGACATCTCTCTAGTGTTGTCCTCTTACTGGATAGACCTGGAGGAGACACATACAGGGACTGAATTCATTCCTTACATACAGATAATTATAGGCCGTGTGTATTTAGTCCTGTCTATTACCTGGTGATGTGAGGAGCTGGGGAACCTCCATCATGACGTCCTTGTACAGATCTTTGTGTCCTTCTAAATACTCCCACTCCTCTATGGAGAAATAGACGGTTACGTCCTGACACCTTATAGGAACCTGACACATACAATGATACCGTCACCCCCGATCCCTTCATAGCGTTACTGTATAATGTCCCAGCATTCCCAGCAGTGTCACCTCTCCAGTCAGCAGCTCAATCATCTTGTAGGTGAGTTCTAGGATCTTCTGGTCATTGATGTCCTCATGTATCGGGGGGTGAGGTGGAGGCCCCGTGATTGGGCTCAGGGGTCTTCCCCATCCCTCAGACACAGGGGCCTGACAGCGCTCACTAGAGGTCTTCTTCACTACTGTGTAATCCTGGTTATGGAGAGACACAGTAATAAATCTCACTCCAGACATTTCCAGAGTCCTCACCTCTCCAGTTCTCTCCATCTGTTATTCCCATAGTTAAGAATGATGTAATGTGACGTCATCAGAATCTCTCACCTCTCCAGTAAGCCGGAAGAGGATCTCTAGGGTGAGGTGTAATATCCTCTCCGCCATCTTGTCCCTGTCCATATCCATCCTTAATGGGGAAATCAGGAGAATTTTGTTATATAGAAGATCTCCACTGAGAGGATCCAATATTGTAGGGACCTGAATGGGGAGAAGATGACGATGTAACATCATGTTGATCCCGTGTAATAATACAATTACTGAAGACTTTATATCTAATTACTGGCCATAGAAATGATGCCATTATATAGTGTTCACCTGTATTTAGTTTGTTTTTTGCTCATCCTTGCGGTTGTGGTTTGGGGTTATCAGATGTGTTTGGCCGATTCATCAACTGCAACTTTATAGAAAGTGGCAAAATTGGTCAAAAATGTTGTCAAGTTCACACTGAGCTATTTTATACAGTAAGGTCCAATAATATTTTGATAGTGACACATATTTTTGGCATTTTAGCGGTTTACTAAACTATATTCAAGATACAGTTACATAAAGAATATAGACTTAAAATACAGACTCTCAAGTTTAATTTGTGGGGTTTCACATCCTAATTGGAGTCAGGGTTTAGGAATTACAGCTCTTTAACATGTAGCTGCCTCTTTCAGGAGACCAAAATGAATTGGATAATTATCTTAAGAGTTGTTTAATGGGTAGCATGAGCTATTCCCCCTATTATTTATCATACATTCAGCAGGTAAAAGGTTTGGAACTGATTCCAGGTGCGGCATTTGTATTTGGAAGCTGTTGATGCAAATCCACAACATGCGGTCAAAGGAGCACTAAATGAAATTGAAACAGAGTTAGAAATCCATCACGGAGATAGCAGAAATATTAGTGAGGACCAAATCAAAAGGACACCGGTGGGGCGTGGCCTAGCAGAGCATGGTGCTGGTCACATAATCCAGGAGCTCTGACGACTTCAGGCAGTGAAGCGGTTCACACATCTTACCGGCAGTTCCTTCAGCGGTGAATTTTTCTCCAGGCACTCAGTATCACCCTGGGATCAGATGAGGTGGTCCAAAACCGGGCTCCGGAGCTCCCCCAGAAAGGTATCTGACTTCTTTGCCAGAAGCTCCGGGCTGGAGAGGATTTCTAAGATGGCTGCTGCCTCCCCTCATGCTGCAAAGTCTGCAGGGCCTGCACGCTCTGCTACTTCCTCTGCCTCAAGCAGAGGAAGCTCCATGGAGACTGTGGGCACTGTGGAAATGGTAAGCTCTGATAACCAGCCTGTCACAAAGGAGGAGATGAAATCCCTCTTTGCAGCTTTCAGGAAAACTATGCAAAATGATATAAAGAGCATGTTGGCAGAGCTGAAGGGGGAAGTTGGAGCCATGGGGAACCGCACAGATTATTTGGAGAACAAAATGGAGGAGTTAATAGCGTCCCACAATGCCCTGATAGATGAGCATGGGGAGCTTAAAGCTGAAGTCCACAAGTTTACATCTAAAATGCTGGACCTGGAGGACAGATCCAGGAGAAACAATGTTAGAATAAGAGGAATACCAGAAGAAGTGCATGACAAAGATTTGCTCCCCCTGTTACAGGACTTTATTCAAGCTGTTGTGCCTAAAGCAGAAGGGAGAGATATCTTAGTGGACTGGAGCCACAGAATCCCTAAGCCTCAAGGACTTAACCCTTCGATTCCCAGAGATACTATTGCCCGCATTCACTTCTATAAAACAAAGGAGGCCTTCCTGCTTGGTTTAAAAAAGAAACTTTCCCTGCCAGACAGATTTGCTCGCCTTTCGAGAATAGAGAGAATTCACCCCTTTTACAAAGATCCTACGGGATAAAGGCATTATATACTGTTGGGGTTTCCCTATCAAGCTCATTGTCAGTAAAGATGGTAATACTCGGGTTTGCTTCTCTACTGCGCAACTGGGGAAAGTGTTTGACGACTGGGATATTCCATCCCCTCCGCCATCTACCTTGGATAAAGATTCACCCCAAAACAGGAGAATTAATCCTGAATGGTTCAAAGCTTGAAGTTCCCATAACTTTCGCCTTTTGAGGTCGTGGTCTCCATTTTTCTGGATTTTTTTTTTTGTTTCTGCAGAGGGTGCTGGCTACTAAATTTTGTGGCCACATTCTGCCCACCTGCAGTTCCTGCCCCACGAGCGTCTTTTTTTCGCTCCTACTGTTTTGACTGCTTATCAGTCCTTCTGTAGCTCCGTCATGTTATGTGAGGAGCAACTTGTTTCTCAGTTTATCTTTAATTGTTATATCATGTTATTTGTTGATAGGTCTTGCCTCTTTGTACCGTTTCTTTCTGTAGGGTTAATACTCCAAAGGAAGCAGATTCTCGGCTATCACAGACACTTCTGGCCTTACATACCATGGGTTTAAAGGTATTGTCTCTAAATGTAAAGGGATTAAATTCTCCGCATAAAAGGTCATGGGTCTGGAAAGAGGCAAGGAAGGCGAGTAGTGATGTTTTGTGCATTCAAGAATCACATTTATTAGCCCAGGATAATGGTAGAATGAAAAATGTTAATTATCCTCATCAGTTTTTGCCAATAATGTCCACAAAAGGGCGGGTGTGGGAATCCTCATTAAAAGCTCTGTAGCCTTTCAGCTTGAAAGGGTGGTGGGGGACATTGAGGGGAGATATGTCATTTTAATTGGTCTACTAAACAATGTGCAATTCACTATTGCTTCAGTGTACGCTCCCAATGTGGGCCAATTAAAATTCATCGGTAAATTTTTGAAGACTTTTAGGGGAGTGGCAAAGGGTTCCTCGGTGATATGTGGAGACTTTAATGTCCTTATGTGTAAATCCCTAGATTGTTCCCACCAAACCCCGGCCAGAAAAGAGATGGGCCACCTGATCAGTGAGTTTCGCTTTCATGATATATGGCGATATGCTTATGCAGGAGAGAGAGACTACTCTTTTCACTCCCTAAGGTTTAATACCTACTCTAGAATAGATTATATCTTAGTAGATGATTCGGTACTGTTGGGTTGTGACCAGATTAACATTGGCCCCATTACGTGGTCAGACCACGCGCCCGTTATGTTAACAATTTCAGACGAGGGTCCTACCCGGTCTCCTTCCAAATGGAGACTGAATGATTATATCCTCACTAACCAAGATACCAGCGATGAAATCGCTTGGCAATTAAAATAATTTTTTGCCATTAATGATAATCAAATGGTCTCGCATGAAACTCTTTTGGAGGCCCATAAGGCCTTTGCTAGAGGTGTCCTCATCAAAATTGCAGCAGTGGAGAAAAGGTTAAAAGCATTGAATGATATTTTGTCTAAACTCCAGCTCCTGGAAAGGGCAAACAAGGCCCACCCCTCTGACATGTTCCTTGACTCTATTAGAGGTCTGAGAGATCAGCTGAGATCATTTATACTGTATTGCTATGAAAAAATCTAAAAAAGCTTAAATCCAAATTCTATAGCTTGGGTGATAGAGCCGGTAGGGTCCTAGCAAGTCGTGTGAAGAAAAGGGAGGCTCGGATGGCCATTCCCTTTTTGATTAAGCATGACGGGTCCAAAGTTTTAAACCCTACTCATATAGCTAGTGAGTTTAAAGAATACTATTACCAACTATATAATCTCAAGTCAGATCCTAAAACACACCAGCCCACGAAGGGTGAAATTTCTTCTTTCCTTGCTAAACTAAATTTTCCCAAACTTTCCCACACAGCTCTGGCTGCTCTTAATAACCCCCCCCTTACTGAGGAGGAAGTAGTTCGGGTTATTAATTCCTCTAAGAGACTTTCTGCCCCCGGGCCAGATGGTTTTTCTAATTCTTACTACCGCCAGTTTGCGCACAACTTGGCTCCATTTTTGGTTAGAACATTCTCACTATGAAGGTACTCATCTGATATCCAATCTGAAAGCTTGGCTGCGACAATCACTACTATTCCTAAACCGGGGAAGCCTCCAACCTCTCCTGGTAACTTCAGACCTATCTCTCTTTTGAATTGTGATGTGAAGTTATATGCAAAAGTCTGGGCTAATAGACTCCTCTCAGTTTTGCCGGCCCTGGTCTCCCCTGACCAAGTGGGATTTGTCCCAGGGAGGCAGGCTAGAGATGGCACTAGAAGAGTGATTGATTTGATGGATTTTCTTGAATCCAGTTGTACCCTCGGTGTATTCCTGTCTCTAAATGCGGAAAAAGCGTTTGACAGGGTACACTGGAGCTATGTGGACGCCGTTTTGGACACATTTGGTTTCTCTGGTAATATAAAGGATGCTATTATGGCCTTATACAAAAAAACAAATGCTTCAGTCTGTGCAGCAGGCATCTATTCTGATAGATTTGACCTGACTAATGGGACCCGCTAGGGTTGCCCTCTTTCTCCTATAATTTTTGCTTTAGTCATGGAGCCCCTGGCGGAGTCCATTAGGCTCAACCCGGAAATCTCTGGAGTTAAAATAGGCCCTGTAGAACATAAGATCGGTCTATATGCAGACGATGTAATACTCTCTTGCACGGATAGTGAAAAATCATTGATAGGGATCAAAAACGCTCTCCTTGAATTCTCTAAGATTTCATATTACAAGCTAAACGAAGGAAAATCGGTCTCTTCTCAGTTAATGTTCCACCATCTGTTAGAGATAGAATCTCCTCACTTGTCCCGTATACTTGGGCCCAGGACGGCTTTTAGTACCTAGGGCTAAGGATTTCTAAACTTTCCAATATTGTCAAACAGAATTTTAATACTCTGAATTCCATTTGAAAGGACATAGACAATCAAATACATTTACCCCTTTCCTGGATAGCACGCATTCAGATAGTTAAGATGATGTTCCTACCAAAAATTATTTATTTATTCCGCTGTCTTCCCTTGAGGTTCCCCAAGAGGTTTCTCTCTCTCCTGCAGACAGTTGTGAGCAGATTTATTTGGGCAGGAAAGAAACCTAGGGTTGGTATCTCTACCTTATTTATAGTTATTCACATGGTGGTCTGGGGGTCCCGAATTTTTTATTTGTACCATAAAGCAGCGGTTCTAGAGGCGTTAAGGGAGTGGTATGATGATTCTAGTACTCAAAAATGGGTGCTTGTGGAGAAATACTTGGCCCCGCGTGGGACTTTGAGATTTCTACTGGAGGCGCGAGTACTTAGTTCCTTTGCCCCCTCTCTTCCCCTGCAGACAATGAAAGTGGCATTTTCTTACTGGTCTGATTTGGTCTCTACTCGTCAGGTGATTAAATTTGAGTCTCTCTCTATTAAGCCCGCTTTACACACTACAATATATCTTACGATGTGTTGGTGGGGTCACGTCGTAAGTGATGCACATCCGGCATCGTAAGGTACATTGTAGTGTGTAACAGCTCCGTGCGATTGCGAATGAACAGTAAAACGTTCATCGCACGCATGTCGTTCATTCCTCATGGATTGAACGTCAGGTTGTTCATCGTTCCCGGGGTAGCACACATCGCAGTGTGCGACACCCCGGGAATGATGAACAGATCTTACCTACGTCCTGAGGCTCTCGGCCAGCAATGCGGAAGGAAGGAGGTGGGCGGGATGTTTACGTCCCGCTCATCTCCGCCCCTCCGCTTCTATTGGCCGGCTGCCGCGTGACGTCGATGTGACGCCGAACGTCCCTCCCACTCCAGGAAGTGGACGTTCACCGCCAACATCGAGGTCGTATGGACGGGTAAGTACGTGTGACGGGGGTTAATCATTTGTGCGGCACATTCAACAAAATTGAACGTGCCGCACATACGATGGGGGCGGTTACGATTGCATACGATATCGTATGCAGAATCGTAACATGTAAAGCAGGCTTTAGAGCCTTGGAGCTTCATGTGGATGGCCTCACGTTAGGCAATTGGGTGAGGAATGGTATTATGGTCATGAAAGATATCTTCTTAACTCAGGAGTTGAAACCTTTCTCTGTCCTAATGGATGAATTTGGCCTTCACAGAAATAATTTCTACCAGTATCTGCAAATTCATCATTTTTTAAATTCATGTGTATTTCCCTTATCCTGCCATAATGCTGTTTGCTCACCAATACAGCGTTTTTTTAGTTCCTCCTCCTCTCAAAAACACGGCCTCTTGGTAGTATGTAAAGTGTTTAATTCCCCCAGTAATGGTCCTAAACAAGCGTATATGAGGCGCTGGGAAGGGGCTCTTGCTTTCTCCTCAACCCCAGACCAATGGTGGTCCGCTTCTGGCGACCTGCAGAAATATTCCTCCAGTATCAATCATCTTGAGCAGCTTAAGAAAGTTCACTTTGACTGGTACTACACCCAGCTGAAGATTTCCAAATTCCGTGGTTCCTATCCCCAATCCTGCTGGAAGGGCTGCTCGGGTGTTGGTTCCCTAGGGCACGTGTGGTGGGAATGCCCGCTCATCCAATGTTTTTGGGAAGAAGTGTCTAACATTACCTCAGTTACAGGCCTGGCTGGAAGTTTGAGCGGTCCGCTAGCGCTTTTGGGGATCGGTTTACATATATTCCCTGCCGATTTGAGACCAATTGTATCACACATTCTAAAAGCAGCACGTATGTGTCTGGCAGACCACTGGAGAGAAATAACTATCCCCTCTAAATTGGAAATTATCCAAAAAAAAAATCAATAAACATTACCAATACGAGCTCCTTCTGACCTCAGATCTGTTTACCAAAAATAAAATAAGGAATCGTTGGTCCCCCTGGGTGGTGTCCAAATTCTCGTCCTTCCAGTCCTGATTGGTGGACCTGTTCTCTTATTACCTATCATCCCTACACTTGCTTCCTATGTTGCAAATTGTATGCCCTAACCCTACTATGCAGAATTTTCAGCTGTTATCTGTTTTTACTTTGAATTTTATTGTCCTGCTGTTATAGGACAAGTTTTTCAACTGTCCGCATGTTTGTTGCGGTGTATAACCTGTATTATGTAAAATCTTAATAAAAATTTATTGAAATAAAAAAAAAAAAAAAGGACACTCGTGAGCTTGGAAACTCAACAAGGCCTGGACATCCAGAGAAGACGACAGTGGTGGATGATCGCTGAATCCTTTCCATGTTGAAGAAAAGCCTCTTCACAACAACCATACAAGTCATGAACACTCTCCAGGTATTAGGTGTTTCAGTATTTAATACTACCTTAATAGAAGCCTTCATGAGAGAAAATAGAAGGGTCACCACACGGTGCAAACAATTAATCAGCCTTAAAAATATGAAGGCCATTTTACACAAATCATCTAAAGAAGCCGCCCAGCTCTAGAAAATCATTCAGTCTACAGATGAGACTAAGATCGAGTCAATCACCAGATGTGAACCCCATTGAGCTGCATTTCATATGCTTAAGGCACAAAGACCCACAAACAAGCAGCTGCAGAAAAGGAGTAAAAGCTTCACAAAGCAGGAAACCCAAAGTTTAATGGCGTCTATGGTTTCCAGACTTCAGGCAGCCATTGTTGCAAAGGACTCTCTATAAAATATTAAAAATCAACATTTTATTTATGGTAAAATTACTTTGTCCAATTACGTTTGAGCCCCTGAAATGAGGATGTTTTGTAGAAAAATGCCTGCAATTCCTAAACGTTTCACTGGATATTTTTGTTCCACCCCTTTAATTAAACCTGAAAGTCTTCACATCAATTGCATCTCAGTTGTTTCATTTTAAAACCAAAAATAGCGGCCTGCAGAGCTGAAATCATGAAGATTCGATCACTGTCCAGATATTTCTGGGCCTAACTGTATGTAGCAGATTTGAAGCAAACTTTTGAGCAATTTAGTAGAACCTGAGTTTTTTCGCCCTAAGAACGTGTTTAATTTACACCATTTTGAAGAACTTGGAGCAAAAAACTTCAATTAATATCAGAAAGCAAAAAAGTGACTTAAATAAAGAACAGAAATGATGAATTGGGACCTAAGTTTTCTGGTTCGGAGCCGGTTATACCAGCAGATCGGAGGTGACCGAGAACATTCAGTGGAGGGAAAACTTTATCGCTTTCTACTTGAATCCTTGTCTTCCCGTGATTTAAAGGGAACCTGTCAGCAAAATTTTCGCATTTAAACGAAAAGATTCCCGTTCTGCAGCTCCTGGGCTGCATTCTAGAAAGGTTCCTCTTGCGACTGTGCCCCCTTTGAGACCTAAATAATAATAATAATAATAATAATAATCATCTTTATTTCTATAGCGCCAACATATTCCGCAGTGCTTTACAATTCAGGAGGATTATATATATATATATATATATATATATATATATATATATATATATATATATATATATATATATATATATATATCTATCTATCTATATACAAACAAGTAACAATTATAGAAGATACAATATTTAAAGGGAAAAAAGGCAATCCTGCTTGTGAGAGCTTACAATCTACAATGAGATGGGGGAGGGGCAAGGTACAAGTGCTTATTTACAAGGACAATCCAGCCATCTCAAGGAAATGGGGGGTAGATAATGGCTTCCTAGACCAGTGGGCCAGAGCCTTGAGATGCATTTGGGTGCCATGGAGTTTGACGTGGGGTTATTTTCTGATAAGTTGTGGAGGGATTAGGTGAAATTAGTTTGGCTAGGGAGTGTGATAGGCTGCCCTAAAAAGATGCGTTTTTAGGGAGCGTCTGAAGCTGAGTAAGGTGTGACTTGTCCTAACTTCTTGGGGTAGAGTGTTCCAAAGGTTTGGTGCAGCTCGGAAGAAGTGTTGGATTCAAGAGTAGGAGGTTCGAATTAGTGTGAATGTTAGTCGAAAGTCATTTGCAGAGCGTAGAGAATGGGTGGGATGATAGACAGAGAGGAGGGTGGAGATGTAGGGGGTGCCGCACTGTGGAGAGCTTTGTGGGTGAGAACAAGCAGTTTAAATTGGATCCTGTGATATATGGGCAGCCAGTGCAATGACTGGCACAGAGCAGAGGCACTTTATAAATTCTCACCTTTTTGTATGCAAATGTGGTTTTATGGTCACAGGGGCGGGCTGTATGTCATCCGTTATTCCCCCTCCTGTCGCTGTACGCCGTCCCTCATTGCTCATTTACATACATGAGGACGCCCTCATGTAACTGTGTGCTCCCGAGGTCTCGCGCATGCCCAGTGGCACTCTCGCGGGACTGAGCACTGTGCCAAGCTTGAACGCTGCTGAGGTGATTACGCAGGCGCGAGATTATGGGCAGCGCTGTGATTGTCATCAGCAGCGTCATCCAAGTACCCGCCCAAATCTCGTGCCCGCGCTTTTCCCTCTGCCTCCACCGTTATGCGCAAGTGTGGCCATATTAACCACGTCACCTATTACCCATCTTTCCCTGGAGCAGGAAATAGATGGGAGGAGCACTGATAGGTAATAGGTAACCTGGTTCACATAGCCAGCGCTTGCGCATAACGATGGAGGCAGAGGGAAAAGCGCGGGCACGAGATTATGGGCGGGTACTTGGATGATGCTGCTTTTGACAATCACAGCGCCGCCCATAATCTCGCGCCTGCGGAATCACCTCAGCAGCGTTCACGCTTGGCACAGTGCTCAGTCCCGCGACAGTGCCACTGGGCATGCGCGAGACCTCGGGAGCACACAGTTACATGAGGGTGTCCTCATGTATGTAAATGAGCAATGAGGGACGGCGTACAGCGGCAGGGGTGCGAATAACGGATGACATACAGCCCGCCCCCGTGACCATAAAACCACATATGCACACAAAAAAGGTAAGAATTTATAAAGTGTTTTTTTTGTCTCAAAGGGGACAGACTAGCAAGAGGAACCTTACTAGAATGCAGCCCAGGAGCTGCGGGAGAGAGCAGGGGGAATTCAAGGGGGGGTGCAGAGCAGAGGAGGGTGGAGTGCGGGAGAGAGCGGGGGGGGGGATTCAGGGGAGAGAGAGTCAGGGATTTGGGGGAGGGAGAGAGTGGAGGATTCAGGAGGGAGAGCATGGGGATTCTGGGGAGCAAGCGGGGAACTATCAGAGAAGAGAGTGGGGGATTCAGGAGGGGAGAGGGCAGAGCAGAAGAGGGAGCAGAGGAGGGTGGACAGCGGGAGAGAGTGGGGGGATTCAGGAGGGTGAGCGAGGGAATTCAGGGGGGAGAGTAGAGTGGGAGAGAACAGGGGGGATTTTGGGGGAGAGAAATTTGACAGGCAAGGAAAAACTAAAGATGAAGACACGAGAGAACAATAGAGACTCTGCACCTACCTCCACCTGCAGAGCCGCACACTAGATATATAATACCCTGCACCTACCTCCACCTGCAGAGCCGCACACTAGATATATAATACCCTGCACCTACCTCCACCTGCAGAGCCGCACACTAGATATATAATACCCTGCACCTACCTCCACCTGCAGAGCCGCACACTAGATATATAATACCCTGCACCTACCTCCACCTGCAGAGCCGCACACTAGATATATAATACCCTGCACCTACCTCCACCTGCAGAGCCGCACACTAGATATATAATACCCTGCACCTACCTCCACCTGCAGAGCCGCACACTAGATATATAATACCCTGCACCTACCTCCACCTGCAGAGCCGCACACTAGATATATAATACCCTGCACCTACCTCCACCTGCAGAGCCGCACACTAGATATATAATACCCTGCACCTACCTCCACCTGCAGAGCCGCACACTAGATATATAATACCCTGCACCTACCTCCACCTGCAGAGCCGCACACTAGATATATAATACCCTGCACCTACCTCCACCTGCAGAGCCGCACACTAGATATATAATACCCTGCACCTACCTCCACCTGCAGAGCCGCACACTAGATATATAATACCCTGCACCTGCCTCCACCTGCAGAGCCGCACACTAGATATATAATACCCTGCACCTACCTCCACCTGCAGAGCCGCACACTAGATATATAATACCCTGCACCTACCTCCACCTGCAGAGCCGCACACTAGATATATAATACCCTGCACCTACCTCCACCTGCAGAGCCGCACACTAGATATATAATACCCTGCACCTACCTCCACCTGCAGAGCCACACACTAGATATATAATACCCTGCACCTGCCTCCACCTGCAGAGCCGCACACTAGATATATAATACCCTGCACCTACCTCCACCTGCAGAGCCGCACACTAGATATATAATACCCTGCACCTACCTCCACCTGCAGAGCCGCACACTAGATATATAATACCCTGCACCTACCTCCACCTGCAGAGCCGCACACTAGATATATAATACCCTGCACCTACCTCCACCTGCAGAGCCGCACACTAGATATATAATACCCTGCACCTACCTCCACCTGCAGAGCCGCACACTAGATATATAACACCCTGCACCTACCTCCACCTGCAGAGCCGCACACTAGATATATAACAACCTGCACCTACCTCCACCTGCAGAGCCGCACACTAGATATATAATACCCTGCACCTACCTCCACCTGCAGAGCCGCACACTAGATATATAATACCCTGCACCTACCTCCTCCTGCAGAGCCGCACACTAGATATATAATACCCTGCACCTACCTCCACCTGCAGAGCCGCACACTAGATATATAATACCCTGCACCTACCTCCACCTGCAGAGCCGCACACTAGATATATAATACCCTGCACCTACCTCCACCTGCAGAGCCGCACACTAGATATATGGCTGCTCTGTGCTTACAGGACCTGTGATGATGTCACATGGAGGGGAGGAGTCAGGGTCACATGATCAGCTCCTCAGTGTATGCAGGACTCTGCTGTGCTGGTTGTCATGGTGCTGAATGAGGGGAAGTTTATGTGTGGGGTCAGGAGGGGTTTACAGTGCGGATGTAGCAGAGCCGTGTGTGTACGAGGTGTATGGAGCAGAGCCGTGTGTGTACGAGGTGTATGGAGCAGAGCCGTGTGTGTACGAGGTGTACGGAGCAGAGCCGTGTGTGTACGAGGTGTACGGAGCAGAGCCGAGTGTGTACGAGGTGTACGGAGCAGAGCCGTGTGTGTACGAGGTGTACGGAGCGGAGCCGTGTGTGTGAGGTGTACGGAGCGGAGCCGTGTGTGTACAAGGTGTACAGAGCGGAGCCGTGTGTGTACGAGGTGTACGGAGCGGAGCCGTGTGTGTACGAGGTGTACGGAGCGGAGCCGTGTGTGTACGAGGTGTACGGAGCGAAGTCGTGTGTGTACGAGGTGTACGGAGCAGAACCGTGTGTGTACGAGGTGTACGGAGCAGAGCCGTGTGTGTACGAGGTGTACGGAGCAGAGCCGTGTGTGTACGAGGTGTACGGAGCAGAGCCGTGTGTGTACGAGGTGTACGGAGCAGAACCGTGTGTGTACGAGGTGTACGGAGCAGAGCCGTGTGTGTACGAGGTGTACGGAGCAGAGCCGTGTGTGTACGAGGTGTACGGAGCAGAGCCGTGTGTGTACGAGGTGTACGGAGCAGAGCCGTGTGTGTACGAGGTGTACGGAGCAGAGCCGAGTGTGTACGATGTGTGCGGAGCGGAGCCATATGTGTGTAGCACCCCTGAAGCCATCAGGGATATACAAGGTACTACATCTCCACCAAGATGCAGGGCCTACCCCCTATGGACCCAGAAGACCAGTGTTGGTAACAACAAAACATTCCAGTTAATCACTGTTTTTCCCCAAACTTCCCATACACTTGTACCAGGCTAGGGTTGGACCTAAGGATGGCCACTTAAAGGTGGAGCTGATCCAGTCCACAAGATGACCAGGTGGGAGGGGCTTACAGTTCACAGTCAGAGAGTGAGTCAGAGACCAGTGAGAGAGCAAGTGGAAGCACTGACAGGAGTTTTACAGTGACCTGAGGGCCCAGGCGGTTAGTTGCCGGGGGAGTACGGTGGAGTATTCCCGGAACCACAGCACCAACGGGGTACAGAATCCTAGGACAGGCGAACTCTCCAGGCATACCTGATAAAATCTGCACAGTGAGGGGACCATCAAGGACCTCACTGACCTTGAAGTTGGGGACACAGTAGCAACGGGAGAACCGGGGACCAGGAACTCCGATCCCACAGGGTTCATGCTACCGTCATACAGACTACTGTTGAGAGACTACCAGAAGGGGAACCACAGCCGCTCCAAGCCACGGGGACCCACCAACCAAAGACAGGTGCAAGGGAAAGAAGTCACCAGGTCACTAAACCGGCACTGGGACTAAGGGGACCAGCGGTCAGCACCAGCCTTCCTCGGGTGACCAGTTTCAATCTTACTGTGAGTAAAGGAACCAGTTACACTGCAACCCCCTGTGTGGCCTACCTTCTTTCTGCGCCCATCAACATCTCCTATCCTCTGGGGCCCGGCCCTGCTTGCGGAGGGCCTAACATCCAGGCTGTCACCAACACGAGCCCCAGTAGCAAGAACTGTGCAGCGGCAGCTCTACCCACATAGCCGCAACCCACAAGTGGCGTCACGTATAAACTTTCATTTAAATTTCCCTGTAAATATACCCCTTTTTAAAAAAGCACCCAGGGCACAGAACCAGGCAACGGCCACCAAGTGACATTTCCCCAGCAGTACACTGCTCGGGACAGAGTACCACATAACACAGCTTTTTCCTGGCGTCACAAATAGCATTGAACTGGACCCGGTTATACCGGGTGACGTATGCCTTAAAGACTGTGTTTTATGGACTGTGTTTTACTATTAGTGAAACCGCCACCATTTTTGGTGTAAAAAGTGACTGCATTACAGCAGTGAAGAAAGCGCGAAGTGAAGGCCCTGCCCCCTGGCAGTGTCCAGAATGTAGAAAGGAAACTGGAAGTAGGGAGCCCTACCACAGAATGCATCCAGGACTGTTACCAGTAACATCATGTCTGCAGCGGAGGATCATGCAAGTGAACCAGGTCACGCAGGGATTTGGACGGCGGAGAGGCTGGAAGCAGAGGTCCAGCGGCGGTGCTGGACCATGCGAGCACAGCAACTTCAACGCATCGAGGAGTGGCGAGCAAAATTGATGGGGTTGGCGTCGACCATGCGTGCCCATGAGAACCGGGCACCGCTTGTCCAGGTCGCGCTAACCAGTATGCCGGAGTCCACTTTTGACCAGGCCACATCGCCGCCAGATCCAGTGAGACCTGAACCGGTTACATCACCTTCTCCGAAGGAGAAGGTCCAAGTAGCACAAACTTCTCCGGCCAGATCAGACCCGGCCGCATCACCTTTTCTGGAGGAGAAGGATCAAGCAACGCCGCCTTCTGACCCAGTGACGACAGAACAGGCTGCAGTGTCAACAGGAGCCGTAGAGGAGGCCACCGCCATCGCTGACGACTACTCCCAGGTACTCTGCCCAGTCGCTGTTGGGGATCGGGCAGCGAGCTACCCTGAACCAGGTAGTGGGAGAGCAGCGGTCGTCACCTGGGAGCGGGCCCATGTTGAGGAGGACACCCTCAGGGCTTGCCAGGGCATCATCACCAAGCGGGAGCAGCGAGAGGCACGGTGGGCGCAGGCGGAGGCCAGGGACCTCCAGGAGGAGCAGCGCCTGCGGCGTGCCAGCTGTCGGGCACGGAGACTGCTGTACCAGGGGGTGGTGGAACGCTTTAACCTAAAAAGGGGATGGGGTTTCATTGCTGAGCCCAAAGGAGTCTTCATCTCCTGCCAGGATGTGAGACACCATCTCCCCAAAGGACACCCCGATCGAGACCTGCATGTAGGAGATAAAGTCACTTACACCCGCCACTATGGGGAGCGGGGCTGGTATGCCCTTGATTTGGAGGTCGTTGCAGAGAAACAGCCCCCGATCCTAATACAGCAGTAGAGGTGCACGGGACCAGTGTACCCAGACTGTGAGTGCTGATCCCAGGGGCCAGTCGATCCAGATGGCCCCTTTCCAATACCCTGGTAGCTGTAACCTGTCAAGTTACGCAAAATCAGGGGCGTACATAGAAATCATGGGGCCCCACAGCAGAATTTCATTTTTTGAATCAGATATTTTATATTAAACACTGGTACAATTGTACAAAACAGAGAAATGATCATTGCATAACATAAATGTACATTATCATAGTAGGTTGAACGGCATCGTATTATGCAGAGCTATACAATTAGGCTGGGGCCACACGGGGCACTACTGCGATGCTCGCATGAGACTCGGCTCACACTGGCAGCACAGCAGGAGACGAGTGTCATGCCAGTCTGCCTGCATCTGAGGTCCGACCCTGCGAGCGGACCTCAGCTGCAGGGTGTGGGCCGGCGCGGAGGAGGGATTTCTCTCCCTCTCTCGATTCTCGCTCTGCACGTGCGGTACACCGGTGTACCGCGAGTGCAGTGCGATTTTTCTCTAGCCCCATTCACTTGAATGGGTGCGAGAGAAAAGAGTCTCAGCTTACAATCACAGCATGCTGCGATTGTTTTCTTGGTCCGATTAGGGCTGACAAAATAATCGCTCATATGCGCTGACACACAGGCTAGAATTGGTCCGAGTGGAATACGATGTTTTATCGCACTCCACTCGCACCGACTTTCTCGACGTGTGGCTTAGGCCTTACTCCTCATACACATTTATGATAGTATTTTGATTTTCCATAAACTAACCAATTGAACTACTTAACTTCTTTAGAATAACAAAGAGTTAAGGATAAAAGTTGTTTTTCCTACTATGCTTGTCCCGCTCAACACTCATTCTCCGACCATGTCACTCCATAACATTTTCCGCTCAATCACATCTAACCCTCCCTCTCTTTTCGGTACATCAACAACAACATAGCAGAATTTCTAATTGCCCCCCCCCCCCCCTCAAAAAATAAATTAATTAATAAAAATAAATGAAAATATTGAGCTGAGACACAGAAGAGCATATTTCACAACTTTACAGCACTTACCAAGTAACAGCACTTACCAAGTAATTTTCCTCCTAATGAAGCCCCTAGATTCCCCTTTCATTGCAGCCATAAAATATGATTGCAACAAAAGTGCCCCACAAGCACGGTCAGTATCTTACATAAGTATTTGTAGCCAATTCCAGGAGTGGGTGAAAAATGAAGGAGTGGTGCCGTGTTTCTATTCTACTTTTCCTGTGATTGTTCCACTCCTGGTTTTTGCTACAAATACTGAGGAAAAATACTGACCAAATACTCAACATGTGCCCAGGGCTTTAGAAGAGTATAATGGGCCTCAAATAGTCCGCCATATAATAAAATAAAGAGGCGATTACTTGTTTTCACCAGACAACCTCTGTAAGTGCATATGTGCTACAGTGTAATAATCACAGGACAGGGAGGGGTTAAACATTCAAGTATTTAATCTCTCCTGAAAGTAATCTTTCCCATATTGATATCAGAAAGAAAATTGACCTCCATACACAACACAATCCACTATACCAAGACCAATAATACCACATACAAGGGAGAAATACTGTCATACCGTGACCAGACAACATATTAACACCACATAGTGACCGAATACAACCACATACAAAGGAAGAAATACTGCAACACTATGACCAGACCACATAGTGACTGAATAATACCACATGCAAGGGAGAAATACTGCCACACTGTGACTAAACCACATAGTGACCAAATAATACCACATACAAAAGAGAAATTCCACCATATCGTGACCAGACCACATATTAACACCACATAGTGACCGAATACAACCACATAAAAGGGTCAAATACCAACATGCCATGACCAGACCACATACTGACTGAATAATACTACAATAATGGTCATGAATAAAACCACAATACTAATAACACTAATATTACAATCAGTGCCATTATACACAGAAGCTCTGTATATAGTGTCAGTGTACAGGTAATACAGTGATCACCAGTGCCATTATACACAGGAGCACTGTATAGTGTCAGTGGTCAGGTAATACAGTGATCACCAGTGACATTATACACAGAAGCTCTGTATATAGTGTATGTGTATAGTGTACTGGTAATACAGTGATCACCGATGACATATACATGAATTCTGTATATAGTGTACAGCTAATACAGTGATCACTGGTGACTTTATAGACAGGAGATCTGTATATAGGTAATACAGTGATCACCAGTGACATTATACACAGGAGTTCTGTATATAGTGTATAGTGTGTGTGTGTACATGTAATACACTGACTTACCAGTGACGTTTCTAGCTGACGTTGTTCACCTTCGCTTTTCCTCTCCATCTGGCGCTGACCGCCATAATTTCTTCCAGCCAGAACATGCCTCTGCAGAAATTAACACATAGTCACCTATAGCTGATCATTCCCAGGGCACATTCCACACTGTTTCCCTAATTTCTACACTACATCAGACTTCAGTAATAATGTCCCCTATTTTGCCCCTACAGTATTTATCTCCACTATTTGCCATCATAAACCAATAGTGTATGTTCCTCACTCTGGCCCCATATAGTAATTATGTCCCCCATCCTGGCCCCTATATTTAATAATGTCTCCAATCCTAACCCACTTTATTTAACAATGTCTACCTTCCTGGCCCCATATATTTAATAATGTCTCCCTTCCTGGGCCCCTATGTTCCTCCATCCCAGGCCCCTAAACTGCCCCATCCTGGGCTCCTATGTTCCTCTATCACAGGCCCCTAAACTGCCCCATCCTGGCCTCCTATGTTCCTCCATCCCAGGCCCCTAAACTGCCCCATCCTGGGCTCCTATGTTCCTCTATCTAAGGCCCCTAAACTGCCCATCCTGGGCTGCTGTGTTCCTTCATCCCAAGCCCCTAAACTGCCCCATCCTGGGCGCCTATATTCACTACTCTGTCCATTCACAGAGGGAGGAACAAAAAGATTCTTTTCACCTCCCTGCGCTCCCCCTCTCCACCCTGTGGCTTCATATCCCGTGTGGTCAAATGGCCACCCCACCCATCCGAGGCCACGCAATTACATCAGAGCGCGGCGCATAGCAGCGATGTTTAAAGATGTGATGTAGGCCAACATACATGCATACACATGCAGACAGGCACACACTGACACATGCATGCCGACGTGCACACGCGCACACAAGATGCACTGACATGCAAACGTATGTAGACACACATACATGCACACACGCTTACATACAGTTAGGTCCAGAAATATTTGGACAGTGACACAAATTTTGCGAGTTGGGCTCTGCATGCCACCACATTGGATTTGAAATGAAACCTCTACAACAGAATTCAAGTGCAGATTGTAACGTTTAATTTGAAGGTTTGAACAAAAATATCTGATAGAAATTGTAGGAATTGTACACATTTCTTTACAAACACTCCACATTTTAGGAGGTCAAAAGTAATTGGACAAATAAACCAAACCAAACAAAATATTTTTATTTTCAATATTTTGTTGCGAATCCTTTGGAGGCAATCACTGCCTTAAGTCTGGAACCCATGGACATCACCAAACGCTGGGTTTCCTCCTTCTTAATGCTTTGCCAGGCCTTTACAGCCGCAGCCTTCAGGTCTTGCTTGTTTGTGGGTCTTTCCGTCTTAAGTCTGGATTTGAGCAAGTGAAATGCATGCTCAATTGGGTTAAGATCTGGTGATTGACTTGGCCATTGCAGAATGTTCCACTTTTTTGCACTCATGAACTCCTGGGTAGCTTTGGCTGTATGCTTGGGGTCATTGTCCATCTGTTCTATGAAGCGCCGTCCGATCAACTTTGCGGCATTTGGCTGAATCTGGGCTGAAAGTATATCCCGGTACACTTCAGAATTCATCCGGCTACTCTTGTCTGCTGTTATGTCATCAATAAACACAAGTGACCCACTGCCATTGAAAGCCATGCATGCCCATGCCATCACGTTGCCTCCACCATGTTTTACAGAGGATGTGGTGTGCCTTGGATCATGTGCCGTTCCCTTTCTTCTCCAAACTTTTTTCTTCCCATCATTCTGGTACAGGTTGATCTTTGTCTCATCTGTCCATAGAATACTTTTCCAGAACTGAGCTGGCTTCATGAGGTGTTTTTCAGCAAATTTAACTCTGGCCTGTCTATTTTTGGAATTGATGAATGGTTTGCATCTAGATGTGAACCCTTTGTATTTACTTTCATGGAGTCTTCTCTTTACTGTTGACTTAGAGACAGATACACCTACTTCACTGAGAGTGTTCTGGACTTCAGTTGATGTTGTGAACGGGTTCTTCTTCACCAAAGAAAGTATGCGGTGATCATTCACCACTGTTGTCATCCGTGGACGCCCAGGCCTTTTTGAGTTCCCAAGTTCACCAGTCAATTCCTTTTTTCTCAGAATGTACCCGACTGTTGATTTTGCTACTCCAAGCATGTCTGCTATCTCTCTGATGGATTTTTTCTTTTTTTTCAGCCTCAGGATGTTCTGCTTCACCTCAATTGAGAGTTCCTTAGACCGCATGTTGTCTGGTCACAGCAACAGCTTCCAAATGCAAAACCACACACCTGTAATCAACCCCAGACCTTTTAACTACTTCATTGATTAAAGGTTAACGAGGGAGACACCTTCAGAGTTAATTGCAGCCCTTAGAGTCCCTTGTCCAATTACTTTTGGTCCCTTGAAAAAGAGGAGGCTATGCATTACAGAGCTATGATTCCTAAACCCTTTCTCCGATTTGGATGTGAAAACTCTCATATTGCAGCTGGGAGTGTGCACTTTCAGCCCATATTATATATATAATTGTATTTCTGAACATGTTTTTGTAAACAGCTAAAATAACAAAACTTGTGTCACTGTCCAAATATTTCTGGACCTAACTGTACATAGACAAACAGATATACAAAGACAGACAAATGCATGCAGACAGGCACACAGACACATGCATACAAATGCTCAGACATGAACACTTATGCAGACAAGCACACACACTCATACATAAGTAAACACACAGGCATGAACACACAAAGACATGCACACAGACACGCATATACACACAGAAATGCACACATATACACATACGCTTATATACGTAGACACACAGACAAATATACAGACATGCTGACACACACAAACAGGCACACGTACACATAGGCAGGCACACAGATATGCACACATGCAGAAAAATGTATATACATGCAGACAGGTGCACGTAGACACACATGCACATATTCACATAGACACGCACATGAATGCAGACATACACACATACATGCACGCACACAGATATGCACAAGAACTCAGCCAGTCACATGCACGCACACAGACACACGCACACAAATGCAGACATGCACAAAAATGTAGCCCAACACATACACACAAACGGATACACACAAACATATGTAGACATGCAGAAGGGCAAACACATGCAAAGACACGCAGACATATGTAGACACAGGCACAAGCCTACACACACTGTATGTGGTGTGTGTATGTAGAGTGTATGCGATATATGTACGTTGACACACAAACGTAGGCACATACATGCACACAGAATACAGAAAGGCACATGCACAGACAAGCACAAATACAGTGCCTACAAGTAGTATTCAACCCCCTGCAGATTTAGCAGGTTTACACATTTGGAATTAACTTGGCATTGTGACATTTGGACTGTAGATCAGCCTGGAAGTGTGAAATGCACTGCAGCAAAAAAGAATGTTATTTCTTTTTTTTATTTTTTTTTTTAAATTGTGAAAAGTTTATTCAGAGGGTCATTTATTATTCAACCCCTCAAACCACAAGAATTCTGTTTGGTTCCCCTAAAGTATTAAGAAGTATTTCAGGCACAAAGAACAATGAGCTTCACATGTTTGGATTAATTATCTCTTTTTTCAGCCTTTTCTGACTAATTAAGACCCTCCCCAAACTTGTGAACAGCACTCATACTTGGTCAACATGGGAAAGACAAAGGAGCATTCCAAGGCCATCAGAGACAAGATCGTGGAGGGTCACAAGGCTGGCAAGGGGTACAAAACCCTTTCCAAGGAGTTGGGCCTACCTGTCTCCACTGTTGGGAGCATCATCCGGAAGTGGAAGGCTTATGGAACTACTGTTAGCCTTCCACGGCCTGGACAGCCTTTGAAAGTTTCCACCAGTGCCGAGGCCAGGCTTGTCCGAAGAGTCAAGGCTAACCCAAGGACAACAAGGAAGGAGCTCCGGGAAGATCTCATGGCAGTGGGGACATTGGTTTCAGTCAATACCATAAGTAACGTACTCCACCGCAATGGTCTCCGTTCCAGACGAGCCCGTAAGGTACCTTTACTTTCAAAGCATCATGTCAAGGCTCGTCTACAGTTTGCTCATGATCACTTGGAGGACTCTGAGACAGACTGGTTCAAGGTTCTCTGGTCTGATGAGACCAAGATCGAGATCTTTGGTGCCAACCACACACGTGACGTTTGGAGACTGGATGGCACTGCATACGACCCCAAGAATACCATCCCTACAGTCAAGCATGGTGGTGGCAGCATCATGCTGTGGGGCTGTTTCTCAGCCAAGGGGCCTGGCCATCTGGTCCGCATCCATGGGAAGATGGATAGCACGGCCTACCTAGAGATTTTGGCCAAGAACCTCCGCTCCTCCATCAAGGATCTTAAGATGGGTCGTCATTTCATCTTCCAACAAGACAACGACCCAAAGCACACAACCAAGAAAACCAAGGCCTGGTTCAAGAGGGAAAAAATCAAGGTGTTGCAGTGGCCTAGTCAGTCTCCTGACCTTAACCCAATTGAAAACTTGTGGAAGGAGATCAAGATTAAAGTCCACATGAGACACCCAAAGAGCCTAGATAACTTGGAGAAGATCTGCATGGAGGAGTGGGCCAAGATAACTCCAGAGACCTGTGCCGGCCTGATCAGGTCTTATAAAAGATGATTATTAGCTGTAATTGCAAACAAGGGTTATTCCACAAAATATTAAACATAGGGGTTGAATAATAATTGACCCACACTTTTATGTTGAAAATTTATTAAAATTTAACTGAGCAACATAACTTGTTGGTTTGTAAGATTTATGCATCTGTTAATAAATCCTGCTCTTGTTTGAAGTTTGCAGGCTCTAACTTATTTGCATCTTATCAAACCTGCTAAATCTGCAGGGGGTTGAATACTACTTGTAGGCACTGTACATAGACACACAGTCATATACATACACACATATACATACTCAGTCATACAAAAAAGTAAAAAACAGACAAATATACACACACATATATATATATATATATATATATATACACACACACACTCACATATATATATACACACAGGCATAATATATATATATATATATATATATATATATATATATATATATATATAGGAAAAAATTTCCAGCCGCACACTGTGAAAAACCAAAATAAATTCTACCTTATACATAAATGGAGGTATTTAGAATATTAAAATGGCCATTGTAATACCAGCCCATCGCCCCTTCACGGCAACCTCCTTTGCTGGGTCCTACACTACACTGAATCTTCTCTGGGTTTTAAAAACCTACAAGATCAGCTGGTGAACAAAAAGGAGGCTAATGAAGGAGCTAGCAGCTGGGGTGCAAATCCAGCAAAACAGAGCACCCTTCCCTGTTATACGAACTATGCTATATCAAAAAAACACAGAATGAAACAGGGGTTCCCTTGCTGGTTTCCCACGCTGGTACTGACCTGACTTCAAACTGCACCGGCAGCACTCTTACAATGTGGACAGGTGCGAACTGGATGGTGTATAGTTATAGGAAAAAATTTCCAGCCGCACACTGTGAAAACTACCTTATACATAAATATATATATATATATATGTATATATATATGTATATATATATATATATATATATATATATATATTACACACACACACATACACCGTGTGCAGAATTATTAGGCAAGTTGTATTTTAGTGGATACATTTTATTATCGATCAACAACTATGTTCTCAATCAACCCAAAAGACTCATACATATCAAAGCTTAATATTTTTGGAAGTTGGAGTGGGGTATTTTTAGATTTGGCTATCTTAGGAGGATATCTGTTTGTGCAGGTAACTATTACTGTGCAGAATTATTAGGCAACTTAATAAAAACCAAATATATTCCCATCTCACTTGTTTATTTTCAGAAGGTAAACCAATATAACTGCACAAAATTTAGAAATAAACATTTCTGACATGCAGAAACAAAACCCAAAAAAACTAGGGACCAATATAGCTACCTTTCTTTATGATGACACTCAACAGCCTACCATCCATAGATTCTGTCAGTTGCTTGATCTGTTTTTTATTAATATTGCATGCAGCAGCCACCACAGCCCCCCAGACACTGTTCCCAGAGGTGTACTGTTTTCCCTCCCTGTAGATCTTCCATTTTATGAGGGGCCACAGGTTCTCTATGGGATTCAGATCAGGTGAACAAGGGGGCATGTCATTATTTTTTCATCTTTTAGACCTTTACTGGCCAGCCACGCTGTGGAGTAGTTGGATGCATGTGATGGAGCATTGTCCTGCATGAAAATCATGTTTTTCTTGAACGATACCGACTTCTTCCTGTACCACTGCTTAAAGGAAGGTATTGTCAAAAAAAAAAAATAATAACTGAAAAAATGTAAAGTAATAATGTTTAAATGTTTTGTTTAAATATTATTTTTTTTTTAATTGTGCAAAATATAAAAAAAAAAAATTAAAAAGTTTGATATTTTCCACTGTTAAACACTAGGGGGAGCAGCTTCTGAAATCCTACTGAATTTCCACTGTATAAAAAACTCAGATTACAGCCTGCTGTAAAGTGGGCGGAGTCTGCTCTCCTGTGTGTGATGTCGCCTCCCTCCTCCTAATCTGAGTGTTTACAACAGATAACAGAGAATGACATGTAAGGACACAATGCACAGCCATTTTCCTGGTGACCAGAAATGTCTAAAGTGTCACCAAGGACAGCAGGAGTATCACACAGGATAGGATTAGATACACGGCTCTGCAGACAGTATCACACAGGATAAGATTAGATACACAGCTGTGCAGACAGTATCACACAGGAGAGGATTAGATACACAGCTCAGCAGACAGTATCACACAGGAGAGGATTAGATACACAGCTCAGCAGACCATATCACACAGGATAGGATTAGATACACGGCTCAGCAAACAGTATCACACAGGATAGGATTAGATACACGGCTCAGCAGACAGTATCACACAGGATAGGATTAGATACACAGCTCAGCAGACAGTATCACACAGGATAGGATTAGATACACAGCTCAGCAGACAGTATCACAGGATAGGATTAGATACACAGCCCTGCAGACAGTATCACACAGGATAGGATTAGATACACAGCTCAGCAGACAGTATCACACAGGACAGGATTAGATACAGGGCTCAGCAGACAGTATCACACAGGATAGGATTAGATACACAGCTCAGCAGACAGTATCACACAGGATAGGATTAGATACACGGCTCAGCAGACAGTATCACACAGGATAGGATTAGATACACAGCTCAGCAGACAGTATCACACAGGAGAGGACTAGATACACAGCTCAGCAGACAGTATCACACAGGAGAGGATTAGATACACAGCTCAGCAGACAGTATCACACAGGAGAGGATTAGATACACAGCTCAGCAGACAGCATCACACAGGAGAGGATTAGATACACGGCTCAGCAAACAGCATCACACAGGATAGGATTAGATACACGGCTCAGCAAACAGCATCACACAGGACAGGATTAGATACACGGCTCAGCAGACAGTATCACACAGGACAGGATTAGATACAGGGCTCAGCAGACAGAATCACAAAGGATAGGATTAGATACACAGCTCAGCAGACAGTATCACAGGATAGGATTAGATACACAGCCCTGCAGACAGTATCACACAGGATAGGATTAGATACACAGCTCAGGAGACAGTATCACACAGGACAGGATTAGATACACGGCTCAGCAGACAGTATCACACAGGATAGGATTAGATACACGGCTCAGCAGACAGCATCACACAGGACAGGATTAGATACACGGCTCAGCAGACAGAATCACAAAGGATAGGATTAGATACACAGCTCAGCAGACAGTATCACACAGGATAGGATTAGATACACAGCCCTGCAGACAGTATCACACAGGATAGGATTAGATACACAGCTCAGCAGACAGTATCACACAGGACAGGATTAGATACACGGCTCAGCAGACAGTATCACACAGGATAGGATTAGATACACAGCTCAGTAGACAGTATCACACAGGATAGGATTAGATACACAGCTGTGCAGACAGTATCACAGGATAGGATTAGATACACAGCTGTGCAGACAGTATCACACAGGAGAGGATTAGACACACAGCTGTGCAGACAGTATCACAGGATAGGATTATATACACGGCTCAGCAGATAGTATCACACAGGAGTATTAGATACACGGCTAAGCAGACAGTATCACACCGGACATGATTAGATACACAGCTCAGTAGACAGTATGACACGATAGGATTGGATACACGGCTCTGCAGACAGTATCACACAGGATAGGATTAGATACACAGCTCAGAAGACAGTATCACAGGATAGGATTAGATACACAGCTCAGCAGACAGTATAACACAGGAGAGGATTAGATACACCGCTCAGCAGACAGTATGACACGATAGGATTGGATACACGGCTCTGCAGACAGTATCACACAGGATAGGATTAGATACACAGCCCTGCAGACAGTATCACACAGAAGAGGATTAGATACACAGCCCTGCAGACAGTATCACACAGGAGAGGATTAGATTCACAGCTCAGCAGACAGTATCACATGACAGGATTAGATACACAGCTCAGCAGACAGTATCACACAGGAGAGGATTAGATACACGGCTCAGCAGACAGTATCACACAGGATAGGATTAGATACACAACCCTGCAGACAGTATCACCGGTACACACACAGGTACTCACATGCAGTGGCGCGCACGTACACACACACAATCACCCCTGATGGGGACCTTGTGCCACACACGCACACACACACACACTCACCCCTGATGGGGACCTTGCGCCACACACACACACACACAATCACCCCTGATGGGGACCTTGTGCCACACACACACACACACACACACTCACCCCTGATGGGGACCTTGTGCCATACACACACACACACACACATACAATCACCCTTGATGGGGACCTTGTGCCATACACACACACACACACACACACACACACACACACAATCACCCCTGATGGGTACCTTATGCTACACACACACAATCACTCCTGATGGGGACCTTGTGCCACACACACACACACAATCACCCCTGATGGGGACCTTGTGCCCCACACACACACAATCACCCCTGATGGGGACCTTGTGCCACACACACACACACACACACACACACAATCACCCCTGATGGGGACCTTGTGCCACACCCACACACACACACACACACACACACACACTCACCCCTGATGGGGACCTTGTGCCATACACACACACACATACAATCACCCTTGATGGGGACCTTGTGCCATACACACACACACACACACACAGTAACAGGGGGAGGGGAGGCGGCCCGTACTCACACATCCCGGCGGGTGACAGGGGTAAAGTGGAGCAAACAGCACACGCTGTGAGCTCCACAATAATGGTGCTGGTCTCCTCCCTCTGTTGTGTTCTGGACAGCCCAGGGGGGCGCGTCCAGGTCACAGCAGACGCCCACTGTAACGTACTTCATGGGGTCGGAGCCCGACTATCAGAGTCTATGCACAGGGGCTGCCATAAAGGAATGAGTTACTGTCGTTACACACACAGCAAATCCAGCATGGCATCCCCCAGTGCCGCCAGTATAATAAGAATTAAATAAAAACTAAATAAGCTGCGATTTTCATTTTGTATTAGAAATACTTGATTTCATAATCACTATTTTTAATACAAAAATAAAAAAACGCGATACCTTCCCTTTAAAGAAGTTGTCTTCTAGAAACTGGCAGTAGGTCTAGGAGTTGAGCTTCCCTCCATCCTCAACCCGAAAAGGTCCCACAAGTTCATCTTTGATACCAGCCCATACCAGTACCCCACCTCCACCTTGCTGGCGTCTGAGTCAGAGTGGAGCTCTCTGCCCTTTACTGATCAGCCTCTGGCCTATTCATCTGGTCCATCAAAAGTCACTCATTTCATCAGCCCATAAAACCTTTGAAAAATCAATCTTACGATATTTCTTGGCCCAGTCTTGACGTTTTTTTTATTGTTTCTTGTTCAAAGGTGGTTGTTTTTCACCCTTCCTTACCTTGGCCATGTCCCTGAGTATGGCACACCTTGTGCTTTTTGATACTCCAGTTACGTTGCAGCTCTGAAATATTGTCAAACTGGTGGCAAATGGCATCTTGGCAGCTTCACGCTTGATTTTTCTCAATTCATGGGCAGTTATTTTGCGCCCTTTTTGCCCAACACGCTTCTTGCGACCCTGTTGGCTATTTGGCATGAAACGCTTCATTGTTCGGTGATCACACTTCAAACGTTTGGCAATTGCAAGACTGCTGCATCCCTCTGCAAGACATCTCACAATTTTGGATTTTTCAGAGCCCGTCAAATCTCTCTTCTGTTCTGACCCATTTTGCACCCCTTATATAGGGTGTCTTTACACCACACCCCTATGCATTACAGAGATGCACATCACCTTATTTACTTAATTGGTAGTTGGCTGTCAAGCCTATACAGCTTGGAGTAGGACAAGATGTATAAAAAGCATCATGTGATCAAAATACTCATTTGCCTAATAAGTCTGCATGCAGTGTATATATATATACACACACACACACACACACACACACATTATATATATATATATATATGCTGTATATATAGACACACACACACATGCATATACACAGACATACATATGTACACACATATACTCATATACACACACGCACACACACACACACACACACACATTTATTATATATACACACACATACGTACATATATATATATACATACTTATATATATATATATATATATAATATATAAAGCTGAATGTGTGTGTGTGTGTGTGTGTGTGTGTGTGCGCGTGTGTGTGTATGTCCGGGATTGGCCTCTGCACCGTCGCAGCTACAGCCACAAAATTTTGCACACTCACACTTCTGGACCCCGAGAGCGTCATAGGCTATGTTTTGAGGGGAAATTTTAACCCCGCTCTTTACAGTTATTCACCAAAAACCTGCCTCCATTAAAGCGAATGGAGCTGGGAGCCACAGTGCAGCCAGAACTTCAGAAGAATGCGCAGCCACGCCCTTATATGGAATGTTGGCGTGTCACAATGCAGCCAGGGAAAGAGTCATAGACAGACAGGGTAAGAAACAGACATAGACAGGGTAAGAGACAGACACAAAGAGACAGACTGACAGGGAAAGAGAGAGACAGGTTAAGAGACAGACACAGACAGGTAAAGCGACAGACACAGACAAAGAGACAGATACAGGGAAACAGAAACAGGGAAAGAGACAGACAGGGTAAGAGACAGACAAAGAGACAGACACAGGGAAAGAGACAGAGGGAAAGAGACAGACAGGGAAAGAGGGAAATGTTGCTAATAACAGGAGGTGCACGCCCGGTCCAAGTGATCCACTTGGAACTTGCAGCAACAACAGAAAAAAGAAAGGACAGCTCCTCCAGTATGATAAGCAAAATTCTTTTCCTTTATTCCATTTGCAACGTTTCAACCTTCCGGTCTTTTTCAAGCATACAAAATAGCAATACAGGCTCCATATAAATAGGCAGATAGTCAAAGCTGTTACCAATCACAATAAAGACCTCCCCCACAACAGACAGCCTTCAAATGCAAACAGTGGTATACTGACACTCATAGAAAAAACCTAGTGTCTGGATGTAAGATAAAAAAAAAAAAACCCATCATAAAAAGGTTACAGCCCTAATGAAATACAGATATAAACCTATAATCACATATACATTATTTATATATAGCTTTTAGATCTTTTCATCAATTTGATCTATCACATGTCCGTTACCGCCGATTTAGCGCACCAATGTGCATGTGCGTCAGTCTCTTAATTTGATTGGTGAAAATCTTGTAGATCCTCACATTACGTCTTTATCCTCCAGGATAGGAATGCGCCTTCCAAGTAATGGCATGTCCTGGCTCCTCTTGACTGCGCAGCTGCCGCAAATCCAGCGGCGATATAAACAAAACAGTTCACTGACTGGAAAAAACATGGATAGAACTGAAAGGGCACAGATATCACCAAGGGGGCACAGACAGCACTTGGGGGGTGGCACACAGCACTGGGTTGGGGTGGCACATAGTACTGGTGGGCGTTCACAGTACTCTGGGGGTACACAGCACTGGGTGGAAGCCTCACAGCAGCGAGAGGCAGGATGTTCACAGCACCGCAAGAGTCACATAGCACCGTGGGAGGCAGGAGTCACACAGCACAGTGGGAGGCAGGAGACACACAACACGCGGGAAGCAGGAGGCTCCCAGCACCGCGGGAGGCAGGAGGCTCCCAGCACCGCAGGAGGCTCACAACACCGAGGGAAGCAGGAGGCTTACAGCACCGGAAGGCAGGAGGCTCACAGCACCGGAAGGCATGTACAAAAGGTAGGCCGGTAAACCTGATTCTTCAATTTTTCCATGCCACCACACATTGTGATTTAAAAGACAAGATCGCAGCTGCCGCCCAAGTACTGCAGTCACCAGGAATGTGCCCAGGGCCGGATAAAAAGTCAACGGGAGCCACATACGGTACGCGGGCTGGAGGTTTTCCACCCTTGCCATAGAGGTACGCTTGTGGCAAGGTCTAGACCGGTAGCGTTGCCCTGATTCTTGATCAGCCCTGATCTAATACCCCCGGGGAGGGCTGGGACAGGAGTGATGAATCTCACAACATCAAACAGACAGGAGAAAACCAAAGCACAATCTCACTGCAAGTTCACGCAGGCACACCCTGATGAAGATAAGAGCGAAACGTACATAGGAGCGTGAGGGGGTGACACAAAGCACAGTCTAAGATCAGTAAGCATTGTTTTATCTATTGAAGCCTTTTTGCACTTGCTGAGCTATTATTAATATTATTTTAGCGTCATCAATTCTATGGCGCTTTACATGTGAAAGGGGTATACATAATAGGGACAAGTACAATAATCATAAACAATAAAAGGCACAGACTGGTAGGATAAAGGTCCCTGCCCGCGAGGGCTCACAGTCTACAAGGGATAGGTGAGGATACAGTAGGTTAGGGTAGAGCTGGTTGTGAGGCGCTATATCAGACTGAGGGTTATGGCAGGTTGTAGGCTTGTCGGAAGAGATGGGTCTTCAGGTTCCTTTTGAAGCTTGTCAAGTTAGGCGAGAGTCTAATGTGTTGTGGCAGAGCATTCCAGAGCATGGGGGGAGGCATGGGAGAAATCTTGGATGCGTTGGTGGGAAGAGGAGATGAGAGGGGAGTAGAGAAGGAGATCTTGTGAGGATCGAACGTTACGTGCAGGTAAGTACCGGGAGACTAGGTCAGAGATGTAGGGAGGAGACAAGTTGTGGATGGCTTTGTAGGTCATGGTTAGGGTTTTGAACTGTAGTCATTGGGCAATAGGAAGCCAGTGAAGGGATTGGCAGAGAGAAGAGGTCGGGGAGTAGTGGGGGCACAGGTGGATTAGCCGGGCAGCATAGTTTAGAATAGATTGTAGGGGTGAGAGACTGTTAGAAGGGAGGCCACAGAGCAGGAGGTTGCTATAATCCAGGCGGGAGACAATAAGGGCATGTACTAGGGTTTTTGCAGCTTCTTGGGAAAGGAATGTACGGATCCGGGAAATATTTTTGAGTTGGAGGCAGCAGGAAGTGAAGAGGGCTTGGATGTGTGGCTTGAAAGAGAGATTAGAGTCCAGGATTACTCCCAGGCAGCGAGCACGTGGCACTGGGGAAAGTGAGCAGCCATTGACATTGATGGATATGTCAGGTGGGGGGGTTGAGTGAGGACAAGGAAAGACAATGAATTCTATTTTATCCATGTTCAGTTTTAAGAATCGAGCAGAGAAAAAGGATGAAATAGCAGACAGACATTGTGGGATTCTGGTTAGTATGGAGGTGATGTCAGGTCCAGAGAGCTAGTATCTAATAATCTGGTGGATAGGGGGAAGTATTTAGAAGCACTAGGCACTTTTTACTTATCTGGTTCACACAACTGCTGAATCTATTGGTGTTGGAAGAAAGTTTTGATGAAGCACTAGGCACTTTTCACCTACTTAATGTGTTGGTAGATATTTATTGAGCAACTATATTTATTATATCTATTTAATTACTTTAATTTATTTGTCACAAGTATATTATTGTAATATTAGTTTTTTATATATATATATAAAGTTTACACCCTGGCACTTTTTGATATGGTAATCATATAATCTTTTAATATTTTTTTTTGGTGGCTATTATACTGTATGTGGCACAGTGGCACTTTATATTGTATAGATTATATTTAATATCCTAATATTTTTCACCTGAATTTTTTTTTCACCTTATTTATTAGATGAACTTTGCCCCACTATAGTATTTATTACCTTTGCTCCCCAGATAAATTATGCATGGTTTTATGTCTATATTAATATAATTATGCTTTGCACTTTCTGTTAATGGATATTTGTATGTTAATTTTCTGATGCTTACTGTGGACGCTGTGCTAGCCCCTTTATTTTTGTATTTTAGCACCGGCTATATATATTTTTATGATATTTGTTTTGGATATATGTTTTTATAGAAAGAACGCAGCATGTAGCGTTTTTCTGCGCTTCCTAGAGCGTCAAAAACACGCAATGTGCTGGATTCCATCGGCGTCCGTCATTTTTATAATGGAAGCCTATGGTGGCGGAATCCATCGGAATCCGTCATTTGACGGATTCCTGTGACGGATCCGTCTTTACACAACTGCGCATACTCAGTTGAGTAAATTGCTGAAAAAAAAAGCTACAAGGGATTCCGTTGTTTTGCAGGATCCGTCGCATCAGTTGTGCCACTATATGCAACGCATACGTTATATCCGTCACACAACGCAATGCAACGGATGCCGCACAACGCAAGTGTGGATCTAGCCTAACCTGTCACCCTAGCAGAAATTCCCAAGCCAGCAGGAATTAACTCCTGCTAGATAGATTGCCAGTGAGCACAAAACTGGTCGACGCCCGGCTCTAACTGAGCAATTCACAGGCACAAGTTAGCATGTCAGATCCTCCATTGTAAGCAGAGTTAAGGCCCTGTCACACACAGGTAAATCTGCGGCAGATCTGTGGTTGCAGTGAAATTGTGGAAATCAGTGCCAGGTTTGTGGCTGTGTACAAATGGAACAATATGTCCATGATTTCACTGCAACCACAGATCTGCCAAAGATTTATCTCTGTGTGTGACAGGGCCTTTAGATGTTGCCATGACACCTGGTGAGTATAGAGCAGAACACCACATGACAAATATAGGTAAAAAGCCAAGAAGGTTTAAACTTTCACAAGGCATTATAAATGGGCAATTGACTATCATGTTTATTACTATGTATATGTGCTGCCACTTCTGCCCTCTTATTAGTGGATGTCATACTAGGTATGGGGAAATACTGAGCAAAAAGCAAAAAGGGATGAGAGGGAAAACTTGTGTCTTTGGGATGGGGGAGATGGTAACCACTGATAAAAAACATTCCTTTGGACCCTAGCTCCCTTGATGCCCCTAGATAGGTTTCACACCTATGCGCTGAGCAGAACTGGCCCTGGCTGACCCTGAACTAGACCCTAAGGAATGAACTAATGGGATGAGCGCTAGTCAACTTCTTAAAAAAAACACAGGGAAAGGAAACAATTTATTTCCAAGATGCCTTAGGGAGAATAACAGCAACATACATTGTTCCAAAAGGCTGATGACAAGCTGATTGCTTGCAATCAGGACCATATGCAAACTTAACCCTCTCACCAGTAAAATACCAAAGGGAAATGCAGGTTTTTCTACCCTGCTATGTAAACTGGATTTTATTATTATGGAAGAACCCTTTTTTTATTTGTTGAATAAAGAAAACTCTTTAATTCAATTGGAACTTGGATGCTGGATCCCTTCTCTTTCTTCAAATTCAGTGATTGCCTGCAGCCCGGTCTGGCTGTTTCCTAATCCCTGCACCTTTACTTTTTGGTAGTTCTCCAGGTGGGTGAGCTGGTAATTTTTACTCTCAAAGGGAAATGCAGGTATATAAAAGACAAATAGGGTGAGGGATAATGATTAGCAAATGAAAAGTAAATATCTCCGCAGGGTCCTAAAGGGGAAAGAGTAAACCCTAACAGAAGATACACAAAACTCCATTCACACCACAGAGGAAAGTATGGAATATCAAGAAGTTCGTGCAGCCTTCTGCAGCTGGACATCACAAGGTTGTCTGTCAGCCATTACACACCCATGACAGTGGAATTGTTAGCATTTTTATCTCGAAAATGGAACGAGATAGAGAAAAAAAAATGAATTAAAAAAATTGTAGGGCATCATCAATTCAATACGAATCGACACCTTGAATACAGAAATGCTATGATATGAAACCAAAAACCCCAAAACATTGAATGCTGTTCACGCATATGGCGCTCATTTAACTTTGATGCTCAAAGTGGCCACCGTCAGCTGCAATGCACATCTGGACTCTGGACAGCATACGGTCATAAAATATAGATGCAAAAAGATGGATATTAAAATTAAGGGTAGATGTATATTAATCTTTGGTTAAAAGTGTGGTCAGACGCCTCTTTCTTCCATGTGACCTGGCATCAGGTGTGGGTAGATGATGTTATACTTGATTAGGATAGTAGAAGAGTGAACTATACAATCCACATTTAATAATAAATAATAATAATCTTTATTTCTATATCGCCAACATATTCCGCAGCGCTTTACAATTCACATTTAGTCTCATCTGATCAATAAGACGCCATAATTATTAGACGTGATACGTTTGGTGTCTGACATTTGCCTCAGCATTAGTCCCAATCATGTATACCAGAGAAGTGCTGGTCAACCCCTTTAATATGCAGTTATAGTGATCATATAAAGGTAAAGTACTTTACATATAGATTGAAATATTTAGGATTGCCATTGTACTATGCATTCTACTTGCTGATATTTATTGTTCATTGCATACAGCACATTTCCTTATCATTTCATATTTTGAATTGCTTTCTCTTTTAGACTTGAGACTTAATTTTGACTATTATAGCACCATTTATTCCATGGCGTTTTACAAGTGAAAATGGTATACATAAAACTACAACAATCACGAACATTACAAAAACAGACAGGTACAGGAGAGAGGACCCTGTCCCTGAGGGAGGGTACAGTAGGTGAGGACAGAGCTGGGTGTACTGGTCTGAGGGTTATTGTAGGTTGTAAGCTTTTCCGAAGTGGTGGGTCTTCAGGTTCCTTTTGAAGGATTCCACAGTAGGTAAGCAACTGATCTGCTGGGGTACAGCGTTCCAAAGTATGGGGGAGACGCGGGAGAAATCTTGTATGCAATGGGGGAAGAGGAGATAAGAGAGGAGTAGAGAAGGAGATCTTGTCAGGATCTGAGGTTGTGTGCAGGTAGGTACCGGGAGACTAGGTCACAGATGTTTGGAGGAGACAACAGGTTATGGATGGCTTTGTAAGTCATGGTTAGTGTTTTGAACTGGAACTGGAGTCTTTGGGCAATGGGAAGCCAGTGAATGGAGTAGCAGAGAGGAGAATCTGGGGAAAATTGAGGGGATAGGTGGATTAATCGGGCCGCAAAGTTTAGGATAGATTAGAGAGGTGCAAGAGTGTTGGATGGGAGACCACAGAGCATGTGGTTGCAGTGTCAAGGCAGGAGATAATGAGGGCATGCACTAATGTTTTGCTGATTCTTTGTTAAGGAACGCACAAATGCAGGAGATATTTTTGAGTTGTAGTCGGCAGGAGGTGAAGAGGGCTTGGACGTTTCAAATCATATCAAATCTTTATTATTTTTTTTATATAGCGCTAACATATTCCACAGTGCTTTAAATACATCTGGAACACTGTCCACATTGGGGCTCACAATCTAAAGTCACTATCTGTATGTTACCCACACAAACACGGGGAGAACATATAAACTCCTTGCAGATGGTGTCCTTGGTAGGATTTGAACCCAAGACCCCAGCGCTGCAAGACTGCAGTGCTAACCACTGAGCCACCACGCCACCCACCATGTGTGGCTTGAAGGATAGAGCAGAGTCGAGGGTGACTCCGAGGTAACAAGTCTGCAAGCCTGGGGAGAGTGAGCAGCCATCAACTTTGATTGATAGACTTGTTGGAGGGGTTGAGAGAGGAGGAAAGATCATGAATTCAGTGTTTTCCATGTTAAGCCTTAGGAATCGCGCAGAGAATATAACTTAACTTACTGAAAATTTAATTCTTCAATAAAATAATTTTATAAAATGTGTAATTTCTCTGCCTTTAAAGAAAAATGTAATTTGTTTTCCCATTCTCAAGATGAAAATGACTTGAACCCTGTTATGTATTCTTTAATTCCTTAAAAGACTTGATTTACATAAACAACAATCCATACATTTTGGTTATGAAAATGGCTTCTCCCCTGTATGAGTTCTCAGATGTGCAGCAAGATATAAATTCTTGGTAAAACATTTCCCACATTGTAGACAAGAAAAACGCTTCACCCCTGTGTGAGTTCTCACGTGTACTTTGAGATATGGTTTACAGGTAAAACATTTCCCACATTCGTGACATAAAAATGGCTTCTCCCCTTTGTGAATTATCAGATGTGCTGTAAGATGTGATTTGCTGGTAAAACCTTTCTCACATTCTGAGCATGAAAATGGTTTCTCCCCTGTGTGAGTTCTCTGATGTGCTTTAAGATCTGATTTAGTAGTAAAACATTTCCCACATTCGTGACATGAAAATGGCTTCTCCCCCGTGTGAATTCTCAGATGTACTTTAAGATTGCCTTTCCTGTTAAAACATTTTCCACATTCTGAACATGAAAAAGGTTTATCCTCATTATGAGTGTTTTGATATTCAGCATCCCTTTTGTAATTTTCATTTTGCTTAACAGTTTGTAATAAATCAGAAGATAGGTCCTGTTGAAAAGGAATAGATGATAGATTTCTGTTGTGAAGGGCTGGTGATATATCTTGAATCATGTCATGATCTTCAGATATATATGGAGTGATACCATAATCAGCGGCTTCAAAATTAGTAAATGGCAGAGATCCCTCTGATGCACAGTCATCTGCCAAGAAAAAAAATATTATATATTTTTTCAGAAATGCTGCCTTTTGAAAGAAATTGTATTCAATTACTAGCTGATGAATACAGTGATACAAACTGCAGACATCAATGCAAGGACTAATGGATTATGATATTAACACCTTAACTACAGCCGATAGGGGCCCTAATCCTCTTAATGCCACTTTTTCATGTTGCTGAGGATTAAGTGTATAGCGCCACTCAGTGGGCAAACAGCCAGTCGGTGACAGCTGTAAATGACAGGTGTCTACTTGCGCCATCGCACCCAGAGGTCATCTGATGACGCCAGGCTATGATAGCCTGTTTGTCCCACTGAGACATATAGCTGGGTCTGAGTGAAAATTATAAAAAAGTTAAATATGTAAAAGGGAAAAAAAAAACAACAAAACAATGCACACAAAACATAAAATCCTGTTTTGCCACTAAAAACGCAGCTTCTGGGTTAAAACAAAAAGGAACAGTGGAGCCTAAACTGGCACGCAAATTAAGTGAACCCAGAACCCTCGTTGACTCTGCTCCCAAAGTTATGCCTGAAGGTGGCGATGTTTGGGCCGCCTTCCTTACCCTAGCTCCTGAACAACCCTGGTCTGGTGGGCCCTATACCCCATCCACCAAGGAGAGGGCTGGAATAAGAGTGATTAATCCCACACAAATAGGTAGATGGGTGGGAAAAAAAAACAAAACTCAAACTCACAGAGCTACAGACAATACATGATCAGGAGGAAACTAAAAAGAAGGGAGGAAGTAATCAGACAACAAGAGTATTTCCACAACATATCTAATAGCACACAGAAGTTCACCAGCAACAGGATATCAAACCACAAGGATCGGGATCGCAAAAGCTATCATCGGCATAGGAGACCAGGCTCCACCATCTTCAAAAGGGCGGAGGCGACTGTGATAGGTCTCCTGCAACATGTGACTCAAGCAGTAATCCAAAGACTAGCAGACATTAACTCCTGAAAACCCGAGTACTAACAAGAACACAGCTGGTTGACGCCGGAGCCTGTCTATGCAACTCAAAGGAGTAGCGAGTGGAGTGTCTGGCTTTGCTGCGAGAACAGCATCAGAAGTAGTCCTGACACTTGGCAAGTTCCGATGCAGACATTGTGTGATAAAACTATGCCAAACATGTAGCTTTTCCATCATACAATTTTTTTTTTTACAGAAACTGATCAAAAAGTCTTATGTTGCAAGAAAAATGGTAGACCTGAAACTGTTTAACTGTCCTGCAAAAACAAACCACAAACGGCCTCAAATCGACAAAAAAAAAAATCATACTGATCTGAAAAATTAACTAGCCTTTTCATGGGATGAGCATATGTGACGACCCTGGACTATCAGGTCGTCACAGGGTATTGCACGCTCTTTCCACTAAGTGCAGTATCCAAGTCCCTCATAGTGCTGGATCCCTACTATGCAGTGTTGCCTCCAACAGCAAATCAAATCCTATAAACACCCTGCACCACACCCACCAGACACACCAGTGGGCGGCTTGAGCGGAATAGGGTCGCCCACCTAGGGGTCAGGATGGGAGGGTCAGTAGAGTGTCAGTGAAGTGAAGTGAGAGGAGTGAAGTGAAGGAAGCAGAGAGCGGTGGCTCCGGAAAGTAGCTGTCTAGGTTGCAGGCGTTGTCTGGGCCTGGAGGAGTCGGACCCCGGTCGCAGGGGATTGAGGCTAGGTGATTGGGACCTGTCAAGAGGACGGTTGGCAGCCTGGTCCTGTCGCCGATCCGTGATCGAGGGCACGGCGGGGTACACAGACCCTGGGTCGGGGAGAAGCTTCAGGCAGCCCGGCAGTTCACCTGAGGAGAGCGGTGCCTTTGTGGACTGTTCCCACTGGCTCCGGAATCGGGGCACTGGTGCAGCGAGGGGGATAGGGCCTTCCACATACGCAGCCCGGAAGATCCCAGGTGTGAGCCCTGACAGCGGGCTCCTGCACTTGGCCACAGTGGGGAGCAGGGCCCGACAGGTTCCAAACTACCGGGCCACTTCAGTAAATCCAAACTTTGCGCCAGGAGGGAGGTCACAGAACACCAGGCAGCACTGCCGGGGACGGAACCCAGACAAGCTCACTGAGAGAGGCGGCGGCATCGGGGACTTGGTTTGCCCGGTTGTCAGCGTCTGCTTGTTGGCCGAGTGAGTGCATGAGTGATCTCCCCGTCCTGGCACCCAGTATAACCTTCCAAAGCCCCGGGACCTACCCCTACCCTTGGAGGGGAACAATACCTGGCTGCCCCATTCCATCACCCCGGGTACTCCCAATAACGGCAGCGATGGTGCCCCAATGACTGCATACCACGGGTGGCGTCACAAACTACCATCCCCTTGTAAATACCCCCCCCCTTTAAATTTAGAGTGTGGCCCCGAGCCCCCGAGTCCAGAGACCCTCGAGCCACGAATGGACATTGCCCACGGATACTAACTTAGTTGCTGGTTTTTGTTCATACTGCGTTTGAAAAAGCGGAGTAAAAAAAAAAAGTGTTAAAAAAATTAAAAATGTATGGGCGCCAAAATAGCACCAAAAAAATCTTTTGAAAATCCACCACACAGCTCTGTTAGCTAAAAAAGTATTAGGATTGTGTTATTCAGACAAGCAATGACACAGCGTATGTGTTGCTCCATTGATGGATGGTCTTACCTAGCATTTATCTTTGAATCAATTCAATAAAGTCTGTTTTATGTCCTTTCAGTGATGAAACTTATATGGTGTTTGGATAAGTACTAAGCCATCGCATTCTTCTGTGGATGTAAATACTTGTCTCTTGGGGTCCAGACAAGCTCATACACTGACAGACCCAGTCTGTGTGGTCTTGTCTCCAAAGCATCGGTAAGTACTAAATATAGAAGCTACGAAGATACTACTCACCTGGGCGGTTATCTGTAGGAATCTCCTCTTTACTCCGCTCATCACCCCTCACATATGTCTCTGTAGTATTAATATGGGGCAGATCTTCCCCCTGAAACAAATATTGTAAAAGTCACAGACAGATGGAGAAGTCCCATCTATGATCAGCTCTAATCCTGCCATCTCCACCGCTCTCATTACACAAGTATAACACATATAATACTGGAGGATAAAACAAGACTGAGCACAAGACCTTCACAGCCGTCTACACATCATAGGGAGATTTCATGGCCCCTTCTCTCCATCTACCTGATGATCCTGAGGAACATCGGGGTCTTCTTGTTTACAGTCCTGTGGGAGAAGAGGACGGGGACATCTCTCTGGTGTTGTCCTCTTACTGGATAGAACTGGAGGAGACACATACAGGGACTGAATTCATTCCTTACATACAGATAATTATAGGCCGTGTGTATGTAGTCCTGTCTATTACCTGGTGATGTGAGGGGCTGAGGAACCTCCATCATGACGTCCCTGTACAGATCTTTGTGTCCTTCTAAATACTCCCACTCCTCCATGGAGAAATAGACGGTGACGTCCTGACACCTTATAGGAACCTGACACATACAATGATACCGTCACCCCCGATCCCTTCATAGCGTTACTGTATAATGTCCCAGCATTCCCAGCAGTGTCACCTCTCCAGTCAGCAGCTCAATCATCTTGTAGGTGAGTTCTAGGATCTTCTGGTCATTGATGTCCTCATGTATCGGGGGGTGAGGCCCCGTGATTGGGCTCAGGGGTCTTCCCCATCCCTCAGACACAGGGGCCTGACAGCGCTCACTAGAGGTCTTCTTCACTACTGTGTAATCCTGGTTATGGAGAGACACAGTAAGAAATCTCACTCCAGACATTTCCAGAGTCCTCACCTCTCCAGTTCTGTCCATCTGTTATTCCCATAGATAAGAATGGTGTAATGTGACGTCATCAGAATCTCTCACCTCTCCAGTAAGCCGGAAGAGGATCTCTAGGGTGAGGTGCAATATCCTCTCCGCCATCTTGTCCCTGTCCATATCCATCCTTCACGGGGCAATCAGGAGAATTCTCTTCTATAGAGCGATTGTTCTCCCCCAGCATCTAATGTGTATGGAGCCTGAGCCCAGTAATGGGGAATCTCCACACACCTCCACCTGCAGAGCCGCACACTAGATATATGGCTGCTCTGTGCTTCCAGGACCTGTGATGATGTCACATGGAGGGGAGGAGTCAGGGGTCACATGATCAGCTCCTCAGTGTATGCAGGACTCTGCTGTGCTGGGTGTCATGGTGCTGGATGAGGGGAAGTTTATGTGTGGGGTCAGGAGGGGTTTACATTGTGGATGTAGTGGAGCCGTGTGTGTACGAGGTGTACGGAGCGGAGCCGTGTGTGTACGAGGTGTACGGAGCGGAGCCGTGTGTGTACGAGGTGTACGGAGCGGAGCCGTGTGTGTACGAGGTGTACGGAGCGGAGCCGTGTGTGTACGAGGTGTACGGAGCGGAGCCGTGTGTGTACGAGGTGTACGGAGCGGAGCCGTGTGTGTACGAGGTGTACGGAGCGGAGCCGTGTGTGTACGAGGTGTACGGAGCGGAGCCGTGTGTGTACGAGGTGTACGGAGCGGAGCCGTGTGTGTACGAGGTGTACGGAGCGGAGCCGTGTGTGTACGAGGTGTACGGAGCGGAGCCGTGTGTGTACGAGGTGTACGGAGCGGAGCCGTGTGTGTACGAGGTGTACGGAGCGGAGCCGTGTGTGTACGAGGTGTACGGAGCGGAGCCGTGTGTGTACGAGGTGTACGGAGCGGAGCCGTGTGTGTACGAGGTGTACGGAGCGGAGCCGTGTGTGTACGAGGTGTACGGAGCGGAGCCGTGTGTGTACGAGGTGTACGGAGCAGAGCTGTGTGTGTACGAGGTGTACGGAGCAGAGCTGTGTGTGTACGAGGTGTACGGAGCGGAGCAGTGTGTGTAAGGTCCACGGTTTCCATGGAACTTGTTTTTTTTGCTCTCGTCCAAGATGGAGTTTGTTGCCTCGCCTTACCCTTGAACTTCCTGTCTTCCCTGCTTATAATTCCTGTTTCGGGATTTTTTTCCTTTCCCCGAGTATTTTGTGCAGCTGGCTCCTGAGTCACTCGTGGCTTGCTGCTGGACTTCTTGCTTCTGCTTGTTAGTTCTGTGCTCCACCTCATTACCAGTCAGCTGCCTGCAGCCTACGGCACATTACCCTTATCCTGGCTGTGGTTCCCTCCCTTCAAGGCTGTAAGATTAGATTCTCTGTTTTTACTTAATCCTGGACTCTATCTGTACGGGCTGTGTGGTGGACTTATGCGGGACTTGTCAGCCCTGGAAGTAGACTGGTAACCATTTACTGTGCGCACTCCTGAATCCTGCATAGGATTCTGGACATTGACTTGTTTGTTTGCTGCATACTACACTGTACATAACTTCTTGACTCTCATGCATAAGTGCTGTGCGCACACCTGCATATAACTTCAGGACATTCACCACTTGTTTGCTGTGCATATAACTTCAGGACATTCACCACTTGTTTGCTGTGCATATAACTTCAGGACATTCACCACTTGTTTGCTGTGCATATAACTTCAGGACATTCACCACTTGTTTGCTGTGCACAATACCGCATATGCTGTCAGGAAATTCACATATTAGTGCGGTTGTATTTACATTTAATTTGTAGTTTCTGTTATTCTGTTATTTACACTGTTTATTATTATGTGTTAATACAGAGTATTTACCTTACCCTTGTCTCAGGTTCGTTATATTCCATGCTATCAGATTCCAGAGTATCTATATCATTGTTACAGTGAGTACGGTGGAGCGGAGCTGTGTGTATACATGAACAGAGCCATGTGTGTATATTGTGTGTATAGCGGAACCGCGTGTATCTGTCACTTCCATTACTGTGTTATAAGTGATGTCTGTTCCTGTGTCTTCACCCTGAGACTTTTCTCTAGAAATACAATCACATCTCGTCTTTCCCTATCTCTGTGCGTCGCTCACGTCTCTCTCTGATCGGGATCTGCTCATCGCTCTGCAGCTTCCTACAATGGAGAGAAGAACAGACGCTGCAGGAGATGGACAGCTACACAGGAGATGGAAGGTAATGATGAGTGGGAGGAGCCTTCATGATGTCAGGGTCATGTGATCAGGCACATGTCTGGAGTTTTTGAGGAAATTAATAATGATGTTATATATAGGTTATGCGAGGACACTAGGGACCGTTAGACATGTGATTATCGACCACTCTGATGAATTTGAGGAGCTCTTCTAAAGGACCGATGTTTTATTTTCCTCGGAGCTGGATTCTTGGGAGGCCCAAACCCCTGGATTTGTTCCTTTTGCTGTTAAAGACTTAGGAATAACTACTGAATGTTTGGTAGAATATTCTCCAAGTGACGTAATAAATGTTTGATTGTTCATCAGTCTACTGGCCTGACCTGCTCTGTCACAAACTGGTTGGCAGTGGTGGGATAAGAGAAAAGGGAATGGAGAACAGCGACCTGGTAGCGAATGGAACAAAAACCTCAGGATATAGGAATTGGACTGTGGTGAACCAACAAACAAAGGCCCGTGAATTAGGGGTCCATTACAGGGGATTGTCCAATGATCAACTGGTTGAGTTTTCAGAAGAAGCTAGCCTTCAAGATGGCACTGAAGAGAGATTACCAGTGCAATTGGAAAGACACAACCTAGAGCAGGGGTGGGGAACCTTTTTACTGCCGGGGGCCATCTGGAAATTTCTACGAACCATCGGGGGCCGCACAAAATTATCAATGTGAAAATTACCCCGCTACATTTGGTCAAGCAATTAATTAACTCACCCCTATTGTGGTGGCCAGAGATGCTTCTCTTTGGCGCAGCGGTTAATTTTAGGTGATATTGATCATGTTGCTTCTCACAGCTGCTTTTCCAGGATTGTCTCTGTCTGGAGCAGTCAACTCTTTGTGATTAATAAGATTGGTAAATCATATACATCACAACTGACACTGGGACTGCTGTATATATATATACATCACAGGAGGGGCTGGGGGCATATACATCACATAGGAGACGCTGGAACTACTGTATATAAATCACATAGGAGACGCTGGGACAGCTGTATATATATTAAAGGAGATGCCCCAGGCCCTCCTGTGATGTATATGCCTCAGCATCTCCAATGTGATGTATATGCCCCCAGTGTCTCCTGTGATGTGTATGCTCCAGCCCCACCTGTAATATATACATTACAGGAGACAATGGGGTATATACATCACAGGAGGGGCTGGGAGCATATACATTACAGGTGGGGCTGGGAGAATATATACGTCACAAAATAGGCTGAGGACATATACATCACTGGGAGGCATAGATATGGCTTTGGAGCACAGACAGCACGGGGGGGGCACGGACAGCACTGGGGGGCACGGGGGAAACTGACAACACATGCAGAGCCCAGACATTGCAACGAGGGGCGCAGACAGCATGGGGGAGCATGGACATCACTGGGGGCACAGCACTGGGGGGCGGGGGGGGGAAGTCACACAGCTCTGGGGGAGTGGGGGGCACACAGCTCTGGGGGAGTGGGGGGCACACAGCTCTGGGGGAGTGGGGGGCACACAGCTCTAGGGGAGTGGGGGGCACACAGACCTAGTGGAGGGGGGGGCACACAGACCTAGTGGAGGGGGGGACACACAGACCTTGTGGAGGGGGGGACACACAGACCTAGTGGAGAGGGGGGACACACAGACCTAGTGGAGAGGGGGGACACACAGACCTAGGGGCCACACAAACCTGGAGGCCACACAAACCTGGCAGACACACAAACCTGGCAGACACACAAACCTGGCAGACACACAAACCTGGCAGACACACAACCCTGGGGAAGAAACACACAACCCTGGTGGAGCGGACACAAGGGAGCAGGCACACAGCAGCTGGGAAATGAGCACATAGCAGCACAGTGGGAACGGGCACACAGCACAGTGGGAGCGCACACGGGGGAGCGGGTGCAGAGGAGTGAGCACGGGGGAGCTGTAACGGAGAAGCGGGCAAGGGTGAGCGCGCACGGAGAAGCGGGCACGGGGGAGCGGGTGCAGAGGAGTGAGCACGAGGGAGCTGTAACGGAGAAGCGGGCAAGGGTGAGCGCGCACGTGTTAGCTGGCACACAGCACGGGGGAGCGTGCACAGAAGAGCTGGCACGCAGCAGGGGGGGGGGGAGCGCGCACTTACTAGTTGACTTGAAGCCGTCAAACTGCTGCTGGGCTTCTGTGGGACGGGGCGAAAGTGTTAACCCCGCCCACAAAATAAGTCCTCCTGAGCACACACGCACTGACCAGCGTTCAGTAGTGAATGCTGAATGCGCGTCCTCGTAGCGCGCAAGGGGATTTAAAGGGCCGGCAACCGGCAAGACACGGCTGCTGGCAGAGTCCCGGGGGCCGTACAAAAGGTCTTCGCGGGCCGTATGCGGCCCGCGGGCCGGAGGTTCCCCACCCCTGACCTAGAGGGATAGGTCTGTAATTGTGTGGTAAAAGGAGAAGATGGCATTACTGGGAGATGAAACCACCATGGAGGATAAACGAGAGGCCATTCAGATAGCTCATGAAAGGCAGTTCACTGTGGAAGCAGCTAGGAACCAGAGTCGGTCATTCTTGACAATTTCCACCATGAGGGAATGGTGTCCCAATAGTGTCCCACAAGGACTTTATAATTTGAATGAGGCTGCACGGGACATTGATGGTTTCTTCCAAACCTTTGAACATCATTGTCAGTTTCAGAAATGCAGTGGGTCTGGTTTCTGTTGGGGCTCTTAGATGGTGAAGCTTCAGAAGCGCATCGAGCTATGGACCCTTAGTGGAACTGCATGTATGGGGACATTAAGGAAACCGTCCTGCAGCATTCTGTGGTAACTCCAGGGACCTTAAAAGGTATGCCCATACATATTATTGTTGGCTGGAGGGATAGGTGGTTTAACTATGAAGAAAGTCCTACAGGTCATCCTGAAAGAGCAGTTATTTGCCAAATTCCCATCAGGGAATTGTTGTATGAGAGGAAATCTGTGACATTAGTACAAGCTGCTGCTTTAGTTGATGAGTTTCTCACTATCAAGCCTCAGTGGAAGAAGCTACTGCTGGATGGAGAGAGGATTACCAACACCCCACCACCAGTGGTCCACTGTCCTCCAGTCCCCATTGTTCAGCGTCCCACTAAACCACATCTCACGTTATCTCATGGTTATCGGCATCCAGTACCCTTACCTCCTTCTCCAGAATGCAAAATGGAGGGACTGTGATACAGTGGCCAAAAAGCTCAATTTTGGTCTCATCTGACAACAGCAGCTATCTCCATACATTTAGGGAGTCTGCCACATGTCTTTTGTCAAAATCAAAATGAGCCTTCCAAATTTTGGCTGTAAGTCAAATCTTTTGTCTGGCCACTCATCCATAAAGGCCAGCTCTATAGAGTATATGGCTTATTGTGGTCGTTTGGACAGACACTTTCGTCTCTGCTTAGGAACTCTGCAGCTTCTCCAGGGTGACCTTTGGTCTCTGTGCTGCATCTCTGATTAATGACCTTTTTGCTCCGGCTGGGAGTTTTGGTGTGCAGCCCTTTCTTGGCAGGTTTGTTGTGGGAACAAGTTCTTTCCATTTGATGATAATGGATTTGATGGTGCTCCAGGGGATCATCAGGGGATCATCAGGGCTCTGACTTGTGCTTCTTAACAACTTTTGTTTCTCTGACTTGTTTGGAGATCTCCTTGGGCTTCATGGTGTTTGGTTAGTGGTGCCTTTTGCTTAATAGTGTTGCATCTACTGTGGCCTTTCAGACAAAGGTGTGTGTATATACTCAGGTCCGGCCTTAGCCTGAACGGTGCCCTGTGCAAAACTGCCCTTTGGTGCCCCCCCCGCTACTGATTTCTTACCCAGTTTCCTCCTAAGAAAATTGATTTCTTCAAATGTACAATAAAGTCCTCCAGATTTGTGCAGGAGAATCTGCTTCTCAAATCCACATTAATTCCACCACATATGAAATTATTCTTATTGGGGTCTTCTCATCTCGTACATGCTATATGTCTGGATATTACATTATGGATGGTACAAATGGATCCCCCCAATGGGGCGCACATGTGTCTGGAGAATGAGGCGCTGCCGCTCTTCGTGGAGAGATGTTATAAATTCCTATACACTTAGGCGGGCTTTGCACGTTGCGACATCGGTAACAATGTGTTACCGATGCTGCAGCGATAGTCCCGCCCCCGTTGCACGTGCGATATCTAGTGAAAGCTGCCGTAGCGATTATTATCGCTACGGCAGCTTCACACGCACATACCTGCCGTGCGACGTCCCTCTGGCCGGCGACCCGCCTCCTTCCTTATGGGGGCGGGTTGTGTGGCGTCACAGCGACGTCACACGGCAGGCGGCCAATTGAAGCGCAGGGGCGGAGATGAGCAGGATGTAAACATCCCGCCCACCTCCGTCCTTCTCATTGCAGCCGGGAGGCAGGTAAGGTGAAGTTCCTCGCTCCTGCGGCTTTACACACAGTGATGTGTGCTGCCGCAGGAGCGAGGAACAACATCGTACCTGTCGCACCATCGGCATTATGGAAATGTCGGAGGCTGCAGCGATGATACGATAACGACGCTTTTGCGCTCGTTCATCGTATCATAAAGGTTTTCCACGTTGCGATATCGACTGCGACGCCGGAAGTGCGTCACTTTCGATTTGACCCCATCGACATCGCACGTGCAATGTCGCAACGTGCAAAGCCGCCCTTAGAATGGCGCAGGTCTTGGTCCCATTGGTGGGATCCTGAGGATAAATGTACCAGATGATACCAGACAAGGCACCATGGAGTCAGCGGCCGATGCTGTGTGTATGCCGGACCAAAAAGTCCAAAATACAGATGTTAAAGGGGAATGTAAGAAATTAGAAAAAATCTCTCCTTTATACAAATAAAGAGTCCTCTGGTTATATGTGTCGCTGCCTTTCAGCTAAAATCACCTGAACAGACTGAGGTGCAGTACCACATACACACCATGAGGGAGGGGCACAGTGTATGGAAGAACTACGACATATACTGTATACTGTAATCCCTTTATTAACCAGACTGGGCTCACCCCATTTGGCAATGCTGCAAATAATTTTGTTGGAAAATTGGTACGATAAATCCATGTCAAATAATGTAATATTCTGAGTGGGCGTGGCCAGCAGCACATGTAGAAGGAAGCACAGTAGCGCTTCTCCGGTGCATACTGACTCCAGACTCGATGGACAGAAGAAGGCAGCGGGAGTGCGGGGCCATGAAGGAGTTATGCAGCAGCAGAGGTAGGGGGAGCAAAAGCCCCCTTAAACTCACACAGTTCTACCCAGCGGCAGAGGACACGCAAAATGGCGCTGGGAAGCATAGACACGGCTTGGAGACACAGCATTCAGCCACCCCACGCATGCTGGGAGAGGTAGGAGAGACTTCACGGGGGACTGCAGAGGGGAAACGCAAGGGAAGCAGCCCATCTGACCACAGCAGGGAGGATCAGGAAAGAGCTGACCCCAGGGACCCCACAGCTCAGGCAGACAGGGACCAGGGGGAGGACCCAGAAATGCAGCCCCAGGCTTCCCCTCCTGGAAGAGGCCTGAAGGCCACAAGCAGCCCCACAGATTAGAGGCTTGGCTCTGCACCAGCAACCGCTGGAGAACCACTAAATGAGCACACTATGAGACAACTTATGTCTGAAATAATGTCTACATTTAAAAAAGACATGCAGATCATGCTTAGATCTATGCAAAGGGACATTAATGTCATAGAAGAGGGCACGTCTCACATAGAAGATAAGATGGCGGAGCTGACAAGTGCGCATAATGAGGTGGTGGACTCGGTGGTGTCCATAGATGAAGAGGTAGATGCACTTAAACTCAAAGTAGCGGATATGGAAGACAGATCTCGCCGCAACAACGTCCGTCTGAGTGGCATTGCATAAACGGTCAAAACTGACGACCTCAAAGAATTTCTTACTGATTATTTCTCATATATTATCAAAAATCTCTCAATTATGGCTGTCTTTATGAATTATCTCATCAAAACAAATTCAATACTTTGTCTATTAAAAGACGTAAACAATATGAATCAATTGACACCCTTTCATAATAATTTTAAAAGCAATATTTTTTATTCAAATTTTTTTTTAAAAACATAATAATAAAAAAGGACAATACCACCAGTGTGGAAGCAGACAAAACAAAGCCAAAAATAGGACAATCAATTTCCAATCATCAAATGTATATTTTTTCGCATAAATATCTGACTATAAATAACAATAAATATCAGTAATCACTATAAAATGCACAGTAAAAGTTATATATAAAGTGCAAACATGCCTATTGCAATACCCCATTAATTAATAATCACTCCTGCTGTATTTTCTAAAACAACTGCACCTAGCTCTAAATAAGCCTATTAAAGTGCTTAGTGAATTAGCAGCTTCACAAGGGTTATAAATAATAGTATTGCAACGACCTGATTACTGACCAGTCATGTCAAGATATCAAAGGTCACTTATAAAGGTTCAAATATAGTCTAGTAAAGTGCACAATAGCTTGGCAGCTTCCTCAAGGTGTAAACCACTACAGCATTATAATTATAGCGCTTATTCAAACATGCTGCTGTGCACTCACCTATTCAAATGTCTCCTGGCTTTTGTGTCGGTCTGCCTCCCGCCTCCGACGCACGTTTCGTCACCTTCACCCTGATGGCAGGCAGACAGACACAAATGAGAAGCAGCTAATTCACTAAGCACTTTATTAGGCTTATTTAGAGCTAGGTGCAGTTGTTTTAGAAAATACAGCAGGAGTGATTATTAATTAATGGGGTATTGCAATAGGCATGTTTGCACTTTATATATAACTTTTACTGTGCATTTTATACTGATTACTGATATTTATTGTTATTTATAGTCAGATATTTATGCGAAAAAATATACATTTGATGATTGGAAATTGATTGTCCTATTTTTGGCTTTGTTTTGTCTGCTTCCACACTGGTGGTATTATCCTTTTTTATTATTATGTTTTTAAAAAAAAATTTGAATAAAAAATACCGATTTTAAAATTATTATGAAAGGGTGTCAATTGATTCATATTGTTTAGGTCTTTTAATAGACATAACGTATTATTATTATTATTATTATTATTATTTATTTATAGAGCACCATTAATTCCATGGTGCTGTACATGAGAAGGGGGTTACATACAAAATACGTATACAAGTTACAGTAGACAGACTAGTACAGAGGGAAGAGGGCCCTACCCTTGCGGGCTTACATTCTATAGGATTATGGGGAGGAGACAATAGGTGGGGTGTAGGTCAGGCGGCAGCTCCGCACGGTGGTCGGGCGGCAGCTCCGCACGGTGGTCGGGCGGCAGCTCCGCACGGTGGTCGGGCGGCAGCTCCGCACGGTGGTCGGGCGGCAGCTCCGCACGGTGGTCGGGCGGCAGCTGCGCACGGTGGTCGGGCGGCAGCTGCGCACGGTGGTCGGGCGGCAGCTGCGCACGGTGGTCGGGCGGCAGCGAGTTCATTGTAGATTGTAGGCATTTCTGAACAGGTGCGTTTTCAGGTTCCGTTTCAAGTTTGCAAGAGTAGGGGATAGTCTGACGTGTTGAGGCAGCGAGTTCCAGGAGACTGGGGATGCTCGGGAGAAGTCTTGGAGTCGGTTGTGTGAGGAGCGAATGAGAGAGGAGGAGAGGAGGAGATCTTGGGAGGACCGGAGGTGACGTGTTGGAGTGTAGTGGGAGAGTAGTTCGGAGATGTACGGAGGGGAAAGATTATGCACAGCTTTGTAGGTCAGTGTTAGAAGTTTGAATTGGATACGGTGGAAGATTGGAAGCCAGTGGAGGGACATGCAGAGAGGAGAAGCGGGGTGGTATTGAGGAGAGAGGTGGATAAGTCGGGCAGCAGAGTTAAGGATGGACTGGAGAGGGGCAAGCGTGTTGGCAGGGAGGCCACAGAGGAGGATGTTACAGTAGTCGAGGCGGGAGATTATGAGGGCATGCACTAGCATTTTAGTAGATTGCAAATTGAGGAAAGGGCGGATTCTGGAAATATTTTTGAGTTGAAGACGGCAGGAGGTGGTGAGGGATTGGATGTGTGGTATGAAGGATAAGGCAGAGTCAAAGGTCACTCCGAGGCAGCGAACTTTGGGTACTGGCGAGAGCGTGGTGTTATTTATTGTAATAGATAGATCAGGTGGAGAGTGTAGGTGAGACGGAGGAAAGATGATTAGTTCAGTTTTGGCCAGATGATTATTTCTCATGCCTGCTGCCGGATACCACACAGCTTGATTTGATTATGGACAGGGCCCACAGGCTTCCCAAGCCAAAACATCTCCCAGCCGCGATACCGAGAGACGTTATAGTTAGAATCCACTTTTTTCACATAAAAGAGAAGATAATGGAGGCTGCCTGAAATCCATCGTCTCTGCCCGACCGCTTTAAAGATATATCTATATATGCGGATTTATCAGCTTTCACCCTAGCACGCAGGAGAGCATTTTCAGCATGCACGGGGATCCTGAGGGAACAAAATATTCCGTACAAATGGGGGTTCCCAGTGAAGCTGGTGATAACAAAAGATGGGCGCAAACATGTGGTGAACAATCCAGAGCAAGCTTTACGCCTCTGTAAGGAATGGAATCTCCCTGCGAATGCTAGGGAAGGCCAAGAAAGAAACCCACTACCATGTCCAATTCTGGAGGAATGGTCCCAAGCGTGATCAGCGTACAACGAGGAACTGTTTTTGCCTCATGGAATGGCATATGGAAAACTGGAGAGGAACTCTGCTAGTTAATACTTATAAGAAGGAGCCCCTTGGGATTCGTCCTTCAGTTACACAAGTTGAGAGCAGCAAGCCCCTGTATGGAAAGACAGTCCAGGTCTGAGAAGCCCGGGGGTCACTTATGGCTGGATCCCACTTGACACGGCCATCGGGGCTTGGACATGGATCATCTACCAGGATCTTATGACCTTCTGTTTTTGTTTTGTTTTTTTCTTCACACTGAGATCTTAAATGCAACCTTTTGGTTTTCTTTTTTTTCCTTATTTTTTATGGGTTTATTTTCTGCTCTACTCCGGACCCGGTACTTTTCCTGCTTCCGGTCCATTTTTGGGACACATGTCAAAGCCCAGGTCACATTCGGTCCGTTCGGCCTTTGCTGGGCTCTTGATACCCGTGTTAGGCAGCCTGCACGGCCTCCCTATATTTGTGCTCTTGAGAGCAAAGTTATGTGTTTAACTGTTATTTGTGTTTATTTTTTTCTTTACCTACAGTATCCACAGTGGAAGTATTTTCCAGTCGAAATTATAAGAAATGAAAGGGGGGTGTGAAGCAATTTGACCAAGCGGTGGACGTGAGCACCAATGACCTAGAGGAGTATGAAACTAAATGTTTGACACTGTGTTTTATGGGATCGCATATAAGAATGGGAACAAAATAAACACAGTAGGTCCTAAGAACCAAACGTATGGGAAGTATCATGAAAGTTTAGTATAAAATGGTAATTACCTGTTCACTCAAGAGAAAAGGGACAAAATATACACAGCATAGGCAGTCAGCGAACAAGACAAAATATATAGATGGTGATTAAATTCATATCTATAAACGCTAAAGGCCTAAATTCCCCATACAAGAGGTCGACATTATGGAACAAGGCACTGAGGATCAAGGTAGACATACTGTGTGTACAGGAGAGTCATTTAAATAGTGAAGACATGAGTAGATTGAAACATAAAAGATTCCCGCATGTGATAATGGCAATGGCGAATAGGAAAAAAAGAGGGGTGGCAATTGCAATAAGAGATTCGGTAGCCTTCTCTCAAACAAACCAACTTATAGATCCCCATGGAAGATATATTATATTACAATGTTTACACTGTGTTCGAAATTATGCAAAAAATATTTTTTCATATTTTCCTAAATTAACTTTATGAATTGCAGTCATTGTTATTTTCCAGTCATCTACTATTCAAGTATAATTGAAATGTTTTTGATCAAACTGCCTATGAAAACAGTATATTTTTTAAAATAATAAACACTCAAAATGCATGTTCCAAATTATTATGCACAGCAGAGTTTTCAACCTTTTTATTTTTATTTTGAAAAAAAAAATGGTCAATTGTGACATTATAAGCATTATCAGCTTATTACAAAATGAAATCAAACTGTTTTCAAGTCAAAACTTAATTCTAGGTGATACATTTGCACATAGGACCCCTTGTTTGAAAGAAGCTTCTGAACTCTTTCGTCCATTGAATTTGTCAGTGTTTGGATGGTTTTTGCTTTAATTGTTTTGCATGTGGACAGAATACCTTCCCAGAGCTGTTGTTTAGATGTGAACTGCCTCCCGCCATCATAGACACTCCTTTTGATGATGCTCCAGAGGTTCTTAATGGGGTTGAGGTCAGGGGAAGATGGTGGCTATACCGTAAGTTTTATGCCCATAGCAGCCAGAGATGCAGATGTGTTATTTGCAGCATGAGACGGTGCATTATCATGCATGAAAATGATCTTGCTGCGGAATGCACGGTTCTTGCTCCTGAACCATGGCAGGAAGTGCTGTTTTAGAAACTCCACATAGATTATGGAGTTCATCTTTACCCCTTCAGGGATCCTAAAGGGGCCGACAATCTCTCTCCCCATGATTCCAGCCCAAAACATTACTCCACCTCCTCCTTGTTGGCGCCTTAGCCATGTTTTCATGGGGTGTCCATCAACCAGCCATCCTCCACTCCATCCAGCTGGACCATCGAGCGCTTGTACGGCACTCATCGGTGAATAAAACAGTTTGGAAGTCAGTCTTCATGTATCGTTTGGCTCACTGGAGCAGTTTCTGCTTGTGTGCAGTGGATAGAGGTGGTCGACAGGATGGCTTACGCACAGCTGCAAACCTCTGAAGGACCCTGCATCTTGTTGTTCTGGGGACGTTTGAGGCACCAGCAGCTTCAAAAACTTGTCTGCTGCTATGACAAGGCATTTTAGCAGCTGCTCTTTTTTTTTTTTTAAACTTTGAATTTTTATTGAGATTTTCAATTTACGTTTTTCATACATAAAATAAACCTGACGCAATTACCTGTTGGAAAGAGTCCTCAATTTTTCCTTATCAGCACGCACACGCGTGTGCTGTGAATCCGCTACATACTTCTTGATTGTGCGATGATCACGATGAAGTGTCTTGGCAATGTTGATTGTAGTCATGCCTTGACCTAAATATTCCACAATTTGTTGCTTCTCAGCAGCTGACACATCCTTTTTCTTTCACATTTTGGCAAAACATGTAGGCTGCTTAATAATGTGGAACAGCCTTCTTAAATAGTCTTGCCTTTATTTGGACACACCTTCCAAACTAATTTGCACAGGTATCTGCAATTGCTTTCAGTGATATAAAGAGCCCTTACACACATAACCTTGAATGAGTTTAAATGACAAACAAAAAATTTCTAACCTTATCACTCCTTAACTCTTTTTGCATAATAATTTGGAACACAGTGTAATTAACAATATCCCATACACGTTGGTAACTGTAAATACCCCTAACAACCCCTAACAACGGACAGTATACTCACATTAGGAAAATAATAGGGAAAGCCATTCAAGTCAAAAAGGGCCCTCTAATACTAGTAGGGGATTTCAACGTAGCATTGTGGTCAAACATGGATTCCACATCGAGATCAAAAAAACTCAACCCTAGCCCACTTACAAAACTATTTCATATACATGAACTATGTGACAATTTGAGACTAAAGAACCCATCCACAAGAGATTTCTTTCGCACCCGCACAATACCTACACAAGAATTGATTTTTTTCTAGTCGATAAAACAGTAATTCCACGAGTGTTAGCTGCAAAAATAGGAAATATCACTTGGAGCGACCACGCTCCCATCACACTAGAAATAGAGGAGAAGCATGGAACAGATAAATCTCCAATATGGAGGCTCAATACTTATATCCTGAACCACACAACCTACGCACCACAATCGCAGCAAACCATCCAAGAATATTTTGCACAAAATGACAATGGTGAGGTATCGGACACAACCCTATGGTGTGCAAACAAGGCGGTCATGAGGGGGCATTTTATAAAACAGGCCTCACATAACAAAAAAACTACGCAAATGGCAGTAAATGATATTCAAACCAAGCTGGGGAGCTTACATAGATTGCATAAACAATTGTTCTCATCCACAAGAGCGGCGGAGATCTCAGATCTACATAAACAACTACATGAACTTAATCTTCACACGTACGAGCATGCCCTCAAGAAACTCAAAATGAAATATTATTGGCAAGGAAATAGATCAGGGGAATTGTTGGCTAAGCAGGTAAAAATACGCGCAAGCAAAATCCCGTATCCCATACTTAATTGGCCCTAATAAGGAGAAAATAATGGACCCCCGGCAAATTGCAAACGAATTTGCTAAATATTACGAAACCCTATACAACTTAAAGGGAGACAAACAAACCCACCAACCAAATGACGCAGAAATAAGGACATTTTTAGAATCAGTAAGTTTACCAACATTATCAATTACACAGAAGGAAACGCTCTCCCAGGCACTCACAGAATTGGAAGTCCATAGAGCTATAGATACCCTGAAAGTACACAAAGCCCCTGGACCAGACGGCATCCCAAATGACTACTATAAAAAATATAAAAATTTAGTCTCACCTTACTTGGTAAGAGTGTTCAATGAGGCCACCAAGAAGAGTTCCCCTCCAGTAGAAATGCTGAATGCCCATATCATTACTTTGCCTAAGCCAGGAAAGAACCCAGACACCCCAGCAAATTTTTGGCCAATTTCGTTATTAAATATTTAATGGCGCATAGCAAATGTGGTGCCAATATTCAAAAAGGGGACAAAAACTGAGCCGGGAAATTATAGGCCGGTAAGTTTAACCTCTACGGTTGGTAAAATCCTTGAGGGTTTCTTGAGAGATGCTATACTGGAGTATCTCAAGAAAAATAACCTTATGACAGAGTATCAACATGGGTTTATGAGGGATCGATCCTGTCAAACTAATTTGATCAGCTTCTATGAAGAGGTAAGTTCAAGCCTGGACCAGGGAAATGCAGTGGATGTTGTGTATATGGACTTTTCAAAAGCTTTTGATACGGTGCCACACAAAAGGTTGGTACATAAAATGAGAATAATGGGGATAGGGGAAAATGTGTAACTGGGTTAAAAACTAGCTCAGTGATAGGAAACAAAGGGTGGTTATTAATGGTACGTACTCGGACTGGGTCTCAGTTCATAGTGGGGTACCATAGGGGTCAGTATTGGGCCCGCTTCTTTTCAACATATTTATAAATGACCTTGTTGGGGGCATGCGGAGTAGAATTTCAATATTTGCAGAGGATACTAAACTCTGCAGGGTAATCAATACAGAGGAGGATAATTTTATATTACAGGGAGATTTATGTAAATTGGAGGATTGGGCTGAGAAGTGGCAATTGAAGTTTAATGTAGATAAATGTAAGGTCATGCACTTGGGTAGAGGAAATAACATTTATGATTATGTACTTAATTGTAGAACACTGGGTAAAACAGACACAGAAAAAGACTTGGGTGTATGGGTGGATGGTAAACTTCACTTTAGTGGACAGTGTCAGGCAACTGCTGCCAGGGCTAATAAAATAATGGGATGTATTAAAAGAGGTATAAGTGTTCATGAAAAAAATATAGTTCTACCTCTGTACAAGTCACTAGTGCGACCGCACTTAGAATACTGTGTACAATTCTGGTCACCGATATATAAGAAGGACATAGCTGAACTGGAGAGGGTGCAGAGAAGAGTGACCAAGATTATTAGAGGAATGGGTGGGCTGCAATACCAAGACAGGTTATTAAACTTGGGGTTATTTAGTTTGGAAAAACGAAGGCTTAGGGGGGATCTAATCACAATGTATAAATATATGAGGGGACAGTACAGAGACCTTTCCAAAGATCTTTTTACACCTAGGCCTGCGACTGGAACACGGGGGCATCCGCTACGTCTTGAGGAAAGAAGGTTTAATCATAATCACAGACGAGGATTCTTTACTGTACGAGCAGTGAGGCTGTGGAACTCTCTGCCGCATGATGTTGTAATGAGTGATTCACTACTAACATTTAAGCAGAGCCTGGATGCCTTTCTTGAAAAATTTAATATTACCAGTTATGTATATTAGATTTTATGACAGGGTATTGATCCAGGGAACTAGTCTGATTGCCGGATGTGGAGTCAGGAAGGAAATTTTTTCCCCATTGGAACTTGTTTGCCACATTGGTTTTTTTTTGCCTTCCTCTGGATCAACATGTTAGGCTACGGGTTGAACTAGATGGACTTAGAGTCTCCCTTCAACCTTAAAACTATGATACTATGAAATACGGACGTCAAATTATATGCTAAAGCATTGTCTAAGGCTCTTGCACATCCTCCCCGAACTAATCCACTGGGACCAAGTAGGTTTTGTCAAAAATAGACAGACCAGTGACGGAACCAGACGCCTCATTGACTTAATCGCTGAAGTGGGGGTGAGTCGAACGCCTTCTCTGCTTCTATCGCTGGATGCGGAGAAGGTGTTTGACAGAATGCACTGGGGATTCATGGAGGGGACGCTTCGAAACTTTGGTTTTGAGGGATCAATCCTATCATCCATCATGGCACTATACTTTAGGCCCATGGCACAAGTATATACCAATGGGTGTCTGTCCTCTGGATTTAATATCTCAAATGGAACGAGGCAGGGGTGCCCTCTCTCCCCCCTGATATTCGTTCTATTGATGGAACCATTTGCTCAGGCCAAAAGAATGGAAAGCGAAAATTTCTGGGATAACTGTGGGTGCCTTGGAGAGCAAGATAGGCCTATTCGCTGACAATGTCATATTGTGCGTCACGAACCCTGAGGTCTCCCTACCCCATATATTTAGAATCATCACCCAATTTGGGCAAACTAGTTATTATAAAATTAATTTAAGTAAATATTAATCCTTGATATGGGTATCCCACAGGCCATAAAAGAGAAACTAATGGAACAGTACCCATTGACTTGGAAGGCTGACAAAATCCCATACCTAGGGATTCAATTAACGTACCCGATCAAAAACTTAGGGAAAACAAACTATGCAACTCTATTACAAAATATAAATAAGGAAATACAAACATTCACCAAGCAAATGATATCCTGGCTAGGCCGGATTTCACTGGTAAAAATGATGGTACTACCCCAAATCCTATATTATTTTCGCAATCTACCTATTCAAATACCAACGCACACTCTTAATAAACTCCAGTCAGGTCTATTGAGTTACATATGGAACCGACAAAAAGCGAGGGTATCGGCAAAATTCCTATTCATGCCAATAAAATCAGGGGGACTAGGGTGCCTGTGTGTACACGCATACTACCGAGCCACGATATTAGATCAACTGAGATACTGGTGGGACGGGAACTCCCCAAAAGCCTGGGTTAAATTGGAAGCACAAATAGTGGGACACCCCTCCATGGCCTCATATATGTGGCAGCTCCACGTGGCCAAAAAAGAGCAATTACCAGGACACCCCACAATACGTGCGGGCGCAAACACTTGGTTATCGCAGAAGATAGGGCAGAGACTACTCCCCACGAAAACACATAAGCTCCCGATAACTATTATTTGTAAAATGATCCAAAATATAGATTTGAGGGACTGGATCTCAAAGGGGATAACCAAGGTACGAGACATCATGAATAACTTGGAACTTAGACCGTTTGGTGACCTTGTAAGCACGTTTGGGGTAAATAAGAGGGACTTTTACAAATACCTCCAAATTAGACACTTAATATCAAATGTGGGAAAAGAACATCAGGAGTTATTCTCATCATATGAAAATTTCTTTGAGGTTAACAGAGACACAAAAGGGGGAATATCAAAGGCGTATGAAGCCTTGATTGATACACAAAATCTGCACTCATTATCTTTTGTGAAGTACTGGGAAAATGACTTAAAAACTCAATTCCGGGAAGAACAATTGGAGTATTCCTTCCAAATACACAAAAAAAATGTCTCACTGTATCAACCATTTAGAAACATCAAGGAAAATTCTATACAGATGGTATTACACGCCTGCACGCTTAAAGAAAATATACCCTCGAAGCTCAGATAAATGTTGGAGGTGTAACAACCAGCCGGGTTCAATGTTTCACATCTGGTGGGAGTGTGAGTTGATACAACCAGTCTGGACAGAGACACAACAGTGTTTAGGTTCAATACTGGGATATAATATGGAACTGGGCCCCGAAACAGCCTTGTTGTCCATAGGTCTGGAAGACATGGACTACAATGATGTAATAATAACTGTACAATTTCTGACAGTGGTGAGAGTGTGTACTGCGACTAAATGGAAAACACCACAGGTTCCTACTACTCAAGAAATAAGGGCTAAGATGCGTGACGCCCTGGACTAGCCAGGTAGTCAAAGACATAACAACTTACACACCCCCTTCCCTAGACAGTTACACCAGTCAGACAAAAACCCTTGTTGCCTCCCTCCAGAGTCTGATGTCCACACCAGGTGTGGTGGAATCAGGCGGTTGGCCCCACCCTCCGAGGAGTTCACAGTTCCTGGAGGCGGGAAAAGAGACAGATGAGTTTAGGAGTTGAAAGTGAGAGGAGTGAAACGTCTGCGTGTGCCTGGGTAGGAGCCCAGGCACTGACAGCAAGGTTGGCAAACGGTGGTGGCCGTCTGCAGGAGTTAGTGTAACTCTGCAGAGCCGTAGGACCGGGGTCGGGCGTTGGCCCGCCGATACCGAACCGGGGAGCGGAGTGAAGCTAAGCACACAGGCAGGGCCATCGGACCCCGACCAAGCTTGGAACCGCCGACAATAGTCAAATCCGAGTGCGACAGGAACCCCAGGGGTTTCCCAACAACCAAGACCCGTCAGAAGGCAACAGTCCACACCAAGAGGATATACAGCCACCGCCACAGGCTAGAGATCCAAGGGCCAGCGCCTGCGGGCAAAATGGGCTCCTACAGCACCTATACGCCGGGGAGCGGACTACCGGTGGGCAACCACAGGAGTCAGAACATTCTAACAGGTACAGGGAAAGACAGCCACCATCAGCCGTCCGGGAAAAGCACAACAAAACTGCAGCCGGCTGTGGGACCCGTCCATCCGGCCGTTTGGTTTACCAAAGACTCTGTCATTGATTGTCTGAGTGAGTACACCAGTGCCATCCGGCACCGCGCCGCGCTGTCCCTGCAACCCTGCACCCCCAGCCATCCAGCCTCCCCGTTACACCACCGGGCCCCGGGATCACCAACCTCTACCCACGGAGGGGACAACATCCTAGCTGCTCCCTACCATCTCTCCCAGGATCCCCGTCACCAGCAGCGGTGGTGCCATCATCATCACCACGTCCCGTGGGTGGCGTCACAAACTCTCTCCCCAAACAAACCATCCCTTTTCACTCACGGGCGAGGAGCGCTGCTCGAGTCCCCGGGTCCGGCCCACCGCTCGAGCCACCGAGCAGCAGCAGCAGAAGCCCTGGACCCGAGCGTGGCGAGCGCATCCCCTCCGCCCGCGACAGATGCAACACAATTGTAGCATGGAGCAGATGATTGCAATAGGAAAATAAGGAAATAAAGGAAATAATTATTTTACTATTAAGGATAACCGACTGGACAAAAGAATGAATAATACTACCCATAACTTGTATGTTCACTTTTTTTGTTTATTATTATAAATCAATAAAATTATATGGTTTAAAAATAATGTAATATTCTGCAGAACTTAATAATGTACACCTCAGCTGCTGCAGAACCTCATCATACATACCTCAGCTGCTGCAGAACCTCAAAATAAACACCTCCGATGCTTCAGAACCTCATTATACACATCTCAGCTGCTACAAAATCTCATAATTGACCTCAGCTGCTGCAGAACCCCATAATACACACCTCAGCTACTACAGAACCTCATCATACACACCTCAGCTGCTGCAGAATCCCATAATACACACCTCAGCTGCTGCAGGACCTCATCATACACACCTCAGCTGCTGCAGAATCTCTTAATACACCTCAGCTGCTGCAGAACCTCATAATATACCTCAGCTGTTGACAATGCATTACATTGATAGCCTTAGTGTCGTTATGAAGGCCATTCTTTTGTTGCATTTTTGAGGTCACAAAGATGCACCAAATGCATGCATTCCCTCCTCCCAGCAAAGCCTATGGGATTTCTCTTTTGCTGTCCACACTGGACATCTTTTGTTGGCTGCATCTTGGCTGCGTTTTTGAAGATGCAGTATGTCAATTCTTTTTGCGTTTTCGTTTTTGAACCCTTCCAGTCAATAGATTAGACTTAAAAATTGCATTAGGCAAAACGTGGTAAAAACGCGTCAAAAACACATTACGTTTTTTTTATGCGTTTTTGCCACGGTGCATTTTTGGTGTATTCTTCGGACAAAAACGCTGCATATTTGTGGTAAATAAAAGATGCCTCGTGTGAACATACCCTAAACCATTACATGTGATGTGCAGACGGCAGTGACGCCATGTAACATATGGGACTCCACTGATAATTTGCTACCAGGTAAGGAATCTGACAGCTGATTCCTCCTGCACGACCACCGAGTAGAAGGAATCAGACACTGGCTCCATTATTGCAGTCGTGTATATTTTACTCTGATGCGTCCACATTTCTGATAAAACACAATTTTATCTCTGTCCGCGGACAATGCAACTAGGATGAAGAGCCCGGGAGGCCGGTGCCCAATGGCTTCTCCCTGCTCTGCTGCCCTAGACTGACCGGTATCTCCCCTAGGTTTGACATTCTGCACATTGACTGGTCGAACCCCAAAATGTGTAATATACACGGTTAGGATTTCATTTGCCAATTTGAGTGGTTGTGTGATCGCTCACCAGTGACTTGCAGGCTGGGGGTCATCTGCAGAATGACGTCTCCTCCTGCTTCTCTCATTGTTATAATTTTCAATTTGAGAGAAGCAGGAGGAGACGTCATTTGGCAGATGACCACACATTGCAAATCACAAGTGAGCGATCAGATGACGACCACTTGAATCGGCAAGTGAAATCCTAACACAGCGCATATTAAATACCTATAGGATATGACAGGTCAATATTCAGAATTACATTACATTACACACTATATGTGACAGGTACAGGGCATATGTAGGGTGTATAATCTAATATATAAAGCTAAGTGTATGTATGTATATATGTGTGTGTGTATGTCCGTTAAAGGAATCCGCACCGTCACATTTACAATCACAAAATTTTGCACAGCCGCCTCATGTGACTCAGGGAACGTCAGACTATGTCTTGATGTTTTGAGGGGAAAATTTAACCCTGCGCTTTACAGTTATTTGCCGAAAAAACAGCTTACATTAAAATCAATGGAGCTACAGGTCATTAATAGGAGCTGTAATTGGTTGCTATAGGCAACAAAGGACATTGTTAGTATAAGACAGGTAATGCGTCAGATAATATGATGTCGATAGAGAAACACAGACACACAGACAGAGACACACACAGAGACACACAGAGACTGATATAGAGACAGACACAGATATAGAGACAGACACACAGACTAATACAGAGACACACAGGGACACAGCTAGTAAATATATATGCAGTATGTATCTATTACCCCCTACACATGCTCTGCACCCACTCTGGCCACAGCTGCAGGGCCCACTGGCATCACGTCACAGGCTCCCCCTGATGTCATTACACCTATCCAGGGACCACAGCTGCAGATCAAGGGCGAAACAGAGAGCCAGTGGCCAACTGCTCCTCAATGGTTTTCAACTATGCATCCGAGAAAATAGCAATGGCCCCCATCACCCACAGGCTCAGTCATTTTGCCACTGCATAAATTACACCATATACATGACACATAGATACTATAGAAAAGATAGATGGTTGCAGGGTCGGATTGGGGTGTCTGGGGTCCACAGGAGGAGTTAACTCTAGAGGCCACACAACAACTATATGCAAATTGCTGCAGGAGCCCCCACAGAGCATGTTATGCACAGCAGGAGCTCCCACACAGCCTCCTATACACAGCAGGAGCCTTCACACAAGCTCCCATACACAGCAGGGGCCCCCACATAGCCTCTTATATACAACAGGAGCCCCCAGAGATCCCATATAAACATAAAAAAAAATTATACTCACCTAATCCTGATTCCCAGCACCCCAGCCTCCGTCTTCTCTTCTATGATAGCCTGAGAAGGCAGCGTGATGCAATGATGTCACTGCACTGCTCTTATGGATATACGGTCTCCTAAGACACAGGCCTGCAGCGGTCTGTGGCTTAGGAGACGGGCAGTGATAGAGCATGGAGCTTTGCTCTGTCACAGGATTGAACTGTATCGGGGTGACGCCGACATAGTTCAGTGCGGAGGTTGCAGAAGATTCGGGGCTCCGGCCAAGAAGTTCTGGGCCAAAGCTCCGGATCTTTGATGCCAGTGGTGCCCTTGCTGGCGGTTCCCCTCTATGTCCAGTTGGAGAGCCCTCTGGGGCATTGACTGGTGTTTGTGTGCCAGACCAACGCTGGATAGATAGATGAGGGATAGAGGGATATATGATAGATATATGATAGATATATGATAGATTGATTGATAGATATATGATAGATAGATGATAGATAGAGGGATAGAGAGATAATAGAGATACATAGATATAGACAGATACATAATAGAGAGGCAGACAGACAGGACACACACACAGCACATACATGACACATTACAGATGACACACAGCATGTTATACTCACATATAGTTACTTCCTGGGCTCCAGGATTTCAGTGTAGCTTTTCTTACAGCATCTCCGGCAGTGCAGGCGCCCCTCCCCCTCTCTATGGTAAAGACGGGAGGAGAGAGGACACAGAGCCAAGAGCAGGTAAGGGCGCCCCCTGCTGGAGCCTGTGCAGGGAGCCGACAGTGCAGAACGGAGGGAAGGGCGCCCCCTGCTGGAGCCTGTGCAGGGAGACATTGCAGAACGGAGGGGAGGGCGCCCCCTGCTGGAGCCTGTGCAGGGAGCCAACAGTGCAGAGCAGAGGGGAGGGGGGTGGGCACCCCCTGCTGGAGCCTGTGCAGGGAGCAGACAGTACAGAGCGGAGGTGAGAAGGGGGGCACTCCCAGCTGGAGGCTGTGCAGGGGGCCGACAGTGCAGAGGGGAGGGCGCCCCCTGCTGGAGCCTGTGCAGGGAGCCGACAGTGCAGAGCGGAGGGGAGGGGGGGGCGCTCCCTGCTGGGGCCTGTGCAGGGAGCCGACAGAGGAGAGGGGAGGGCGCCCTCTGCTGGAGCCTGTGCAGGGAGCCGACAGTGCAGAGGGGAGGGTGCCCCCTGCTGGAGCCTGTGCAGGGAACAGACAGTGCAGAGCGGAGGGGAGAGGGGGGTGGCGGCGCTCCCTGCTGGAGCCTGTGCAGGGAGCCTGTGCAGGGAGCCGACAGTGCGGAGCGGAGGTGAGGGGGGGCGCTCCCTGCTGGAGCCTGTGCAGGGAGCCGACAGTGCAGAGTGGAGGGGATGGCGCCCCCTGCTGGAGCCTGTGCAGGGAGCCTGTGCAGGGAGCCGACAGTGCAGAGGGGAGGGCGCTCCCTGCGGGAGCCTGTGCAGGGAACCGACAGTGCAGAGGGGAGGGCGCCCCCTGCTGGAGCCTGTGCAGGGAGCCGACAGTGCAGAGCGGAGGGGAGCAAGGCGCTCCCTGCTGGAGCCTGTGCAGGGAGCCGACAGGGGAGAGGGGAGGGCGCCCCCTGCTGGAGCCAGTGCAGGGAGCCGACAGTGCAGAGGGGAGGGCGCCCCCTGCTGGAGCCTGTGCAGGGAGCAGACAGTGCAGAGAGGAGGGCGCCCCCTGCTGGAGCCTGTGCAGGGAGCTGACAGTGCAGAGCGGAGGTGAGAAGGGGGGCACTCCCAGCTGGAGGCTGTGCAGGGGGCCGACAGTGCAGAGGGTAGGGCGCCCCCTGCTGGAGCCTGTGCAGGGAGCCGACAGTGCAGAGAGGAGGGCGCTCCCTGCGGGAGCCTGTGCAGGGAGCCGACAGTGCAGAGGGGAGGGCGCCACCTGCTGGAGCCTGTGCAGGGAGCCGACAGTGCAGAGCGGAGGGGAGCGGGGCGCTCCCTGCTGGAGCCTGTGCAGGGAGCCGACAGGGGAGAGGGGAGGGCGCCCCCTGCTGGAGCCAGTGCAGGGAGCCGACAGTGCAGAGGGGAGGGCGCCCCCTGCTGGAGCCTGTGCAGGGAGCAGACAGTGCAGAGGGGAGGGTGCCCCCTGCTGGAGCCTGTGCAGGGAACAGACAGTACAGAGCGGAGGTGAGAAGGGGGGCACTCCCAGCTGGAGGCTGTGCAGGGGGCCGACAGTGCAGAGGGGAGGGCGCCCCCTGCTGGAGCCTGTGCAGGGAGCCGATAGTGCAGAACGGAGGGGAGGGCGCCCCCTGCTGGAGCCTGTGCAGGGAGCCAACAGTGCAGAGCAGAGGGGAGGGGGGTGGGCACCCCCTGCTGGAGCCTGTGCAGGGAGCAGACAGTACAGAGCGGAGGTGAGAAGGGGGGCACTCCAGGCTGGAGGCTGTGCAGGGGGCCGACAGTGCAGAGGGGAGGGGAGGGGGGGCGCTCCCTGCTGGGGCCTGTGCAGGGAGCCGACAGAGGAGAGGGGAGGGCGCCCTCTGCTGGAGCCTGTGCAGGGAGCCGACAGTGCAGAGGGGAGGGTGCCCCCTGCTGGAGCCTGTGCAGGGAACAGACAGTGCAGAGCGGAGGGGAGAGGGGGTGGCGGCGCTCCCTGCTGGAGCCTGTGCAGGGAGCCTGTGCAGGGGGCCGACAGTGCGGAGCGGAGGTGAGAGGGGGCGCTCCCTGCTGGAGCCTGTGCAGGGAGCCGACAGTGCAGAGTGGAGGGGATGGCGCCCCCTGCTGGAGCCTGTGCAGGGAGCCTGTGCAGGGAGCCGACAGTGCAGAGGGGAGGGCGCTCCCTGCGGGAGCCTGTGCAGGGAACCGACAGTGCAGAGGGGAGGGCGCCCCCTGCTGGAGCCTGTGCAGGGAGCCGACAGTGCAGAGCGGAGGGGAGCGGGGCGCTCCCTGCTGGAGCCTGTGCAGGGAGCCGACAGGGGAGAGGGGAGGGCGCCCCCTGCTGGAGCCAGTGCAGGGAGCCGACAGTGCAGAGGGGAGGGCGCCCCCTGCTGGAGCCTGTGCAGGGAGCAGACAGTGCAGAGGGGAGGGCGCCCCCTGCTGGAGCCTGTGCAGGGAGCTGACAGTGCAGAGCGGAGGTGAGAAGGGGGGCACTCCCAGCTGGAGGCTGTGCAGGGGGCCGACAGTGCAGAGGGGAGGGCGCCCCCTGCTGGAGCCTGTGCAGGGAGCCGACAGTGCAGAGGGGAGGGCGCTCCCTGCGGGAGCCTGTGCAGGGAGCCGACAGTGCAGAGGGGAGGGCGCCACCTGCTGGAGCCTGTGCAGGGAGCCGACAGTGCAGAGCGGAGGGGAGCGGGGCGCTCCCTGCTGGAGCCTGTGCAGGGAGCCGACAGGGGAGAGGGGAGGGCGCCCCCTGCTGGAGCCAGTGCAGGGAGCCGACAGTGCAGAGGGGAGGGCGCCCCCTGCTGGAGCCTGTGCAGGGAGCAGACAGTACAGAGCGGAGGTGAGAAGGGGGGCACTCCCAGCTGGAGGCTGTGCAGGGGGCCGACAGTGCAGAGGGGAGGGCGCCCCCTGCTGGAGCCTGTGCAGGGAGCCGATAGTGCAGAGCGGAGGGGAGGGGGGGCGCTCCCTGCTGGAGCCTGTGCAGGGAGCCGACAGGGGAGAGGGGAGGGCGACCCCTGCTGGAGCCTGTGCAGGGAGCCAACAGTGCAGAGGGGAGGGTGCCCCCTGCTGGAGCCTGTGCAGGGAACAGACATTGCAGAGTGGAGGGGAGAGGGGGGTGGCGGTGCTCCTTGCTGGAGCCTGTGCAGGGAGCCGACAGTGCAGAGGGGAGGGTGCCCCCTGCTGGAGCCTGTGCAGGGAACAGACAGTGCAGAGTGGAGGGGAGAGGGGGGTGGCGGTACTCCCTGCTGGAGCCTGTGCAGGGACCCTGTGCAGGGAGCCGACAGTGCAGAGCGGAGGGGAGGGGGGGCGCTCCCTGCTGGAGCCTGTGCAGGGAGCCAACAGTGCAGAGCGGAGGGGAGAGGGGAGGGCGCCTTCTGCTGGAGCCTGTGCAGGGAGCCTGTGCAGGGAGCCGACAGTGCAGAGGAGAGGGCGCCCCCTGCTGGAGCCTGTGCAGGGAGCAGACAGTACAGAGCGGAGGTGAAAAGGGGGGCACTCCCAGCTGGAGGCTGTGCAGGGGGCCGACAGTGCAGAGGGGAGGGCGCCCCCTGCTGGAGCCTGTGCAGGGAGCCAACAGTGCAGAGCGGAGGAGAGGGGAGGGCGCCCTCTGCTGGAGCCTGTGCAGGGAGCCGACAGTGCAGAGGGGAGGGTGCCCCCTGCTGGAGCCTGTGCAGGGAACAGACAGTGTAGAGCAGAGGGGAGAGGGGGGTGGCGACGCTCCCTGCTGGAGCCTGTGCAGGGAGCCTGTGCAGGGAGCCGACAGTGCAGAGTGGAGGGCGCCCCCTGCTGGAGCCTGTGCAGGTAGCCGACAGTGCGGAGCGGAGGTGAGGGGGGGGCGCTCCCTGCTGGAGCCTGTGCAGGGAGCCGACAGTGCAGAGTGGAGGGGATGGCGCCCCCTGCTGGAGCCTGTGCAGGGAGCCGACAGTGCAGAGGGGAGGGCGCTCCCTGCGGAACCCTGTGCAGGGAGCCGACAGTGCAGAGGGGAGGGCGCCCCCTGCTGGAGCCTGTGCAGGGAGCCGACAGTGCAGAGGGGAGGGGAGGGGGGGCGCTCCCTGCTGGAGCCTGTGCAGGGAGCTGACAGGGGAGAGGGGAGGGCGCCCCCTGCTGGAGCCTGTGCAGGGAGCCAACAGTGCAGAGGGGAGGGTTCCCCCTGATGGAGCCTGTGCAGGGAACAGACAGTGCAGAGTGGAGGGGAGAGGGGGTGGCGGTGCTCCCTGCTGGAGCCTGTGCAGGGAGCCTGTGCAGGGAGCCGACAGTGCAGAGGGGAGGGTGCCCCCTGCTGGAGCCTGTGCAGGGAACAGACAGTGCAGAGTGGAGGGGAGAGGGGGTGGCGGTGCTCCCTGCTGGAGCCTGTGCAGGGAGCCTGTGCAGGGAGCCGACAGTGCAGAGCGGAGGGGAGGGGGGGCGCTCCCTGCTGGAGCCTGTGCAGGGAGCCAACAGTGCAGAGCGGAGGGGGAGAGGGGAGGGCGCCTTCTGCTGGAGCCTGTGCAGGGAGCCTGTGCAGGGAGCCGACAGTGCAGAGGGGAGGGCGCCCCCTGCTGGAGCCTGTGCAGGGAGCCGACAGTGCAGAGCGGAAGGGAGAGGGGGGGCGCTCCCTGCGGGAGCCTGTGCAGGGAGCCAACAGTGCAGAGGGGAGGGGAGGGGGGAGGGCACTCCCTGCTGGAGTCTGTGCATTAGGAGCAGCAAAGTGAAAGTAAACAGCTCTGCACCCTGGGCGCCCCCTCTGCTGTCGGCCTGCCGGCGCCCTGTGCGACCGCGCCTCTCGCACATAGCTAAAGCCGGCTATGTTTATACTGACAGACCCCCCAGGACACTTAGATTGCACACAGGTTGACTTCCTTTCATTATGCATGTGACTTATGAAGGTAATTGCTAGCATCTCAAGTTATTGGGGGCTTCATAGCAAAAGGCATGGATACATATGCACATGGCAATTTTTATTTTATCCGTAATATTATTTTTTGCCTATATTTTTCTCACCGTACTTCACCAACTTAAACTATTTAGAGCTGATGCATCACAAACAAATTGGATTGCAAAAATATTTAAACAGTTTGTAATGTAACAATATTATCACGGTGTGTGTCACACTAGCTTAGAATGTGGCGCCTAGACTAGCCCCCACACTAGGGGAGTCCTTAACTGTCCCCTACCCTTGAGCAGGGATGGGGAACACTTTTTCTGCCGAGCGCCATTTGGAAATGTCTACCAACCTTCGGGGGCCGCACAAAATTATCAGCTTGAAAATTACCCTAATATATTTAGTCAACTCACCCCTACACTCCTAATGTGGTGGCTGGAGCTGCTTCTCTTTGGTGCAGCTGTGAGGCTTCTCACAACTCCTTTTCCAGGTTTGTCTCGGTGTGGAGCACAGTCAGATTGGTAAATCATATATATCACATAAGAGACATTAGAGTCACATACATCACAGGAGGGGTTGGGGCATATATATCACAGGAGGGGCTGGTGACAAATATACATCACAGGAGGGGCTGAGGGCATATATGCATCACAGGAGGGGCTGGGGACATATATACATCACAGGAGGTGCTGGGGGCATATACACATCACAAGAAAGATTGAGGCTCGGACATCACTGGGGGGCACGGACAGCAATGGCAGCGGCACGGAAAGCACTAGAGGGGCATGAACAGGACTGGGGAACATGGATAAAACTGACAGGGCACAGACATCACCAAGGGGCACAGAAAGCACTTGGAGGGTGGCAAACAGCATTTGGGAATGGCACACAGCACTGGGTGGGGGTGGCACATAGCACTTGTGGGCGTTCACAGTACTGGGGTGATACACAGCGCTGGGTTGAGGGGTCACAGCAGCGGGAGGTAGGATATTCACAGCACCGCAGGAGTCACACAGCACTGCGGGAGGCAGGAGTCACACAGCACCGCAGGAGGCAGGAATCACACAGCACCGCGGGAGGCAGGAGGCTCCCAGCACCGCGGGAGGCTCACAACAACGAGGGAGGCTCACAGCACCGGAAGGCATGTACAAAACTTAGACCGGTAAACCTGATGCTTTTCTTCTTCTGTGGTATGTGCACCACACATTGTGATTTAAAGGGCCGGCAGACAAGACCGCGGCTGCTGCCCAAGTACTGCGGTCACCAGGAATGTGCCTAGGAGGCGGATAAAAAGTCATCGAGGGCCGCATACGGCCCGTGGGCTGCAGGTTTCCCACCCTTGCCCTAGAGGTACACCACATTGTAGCAAGGTCTGGACCGGCAGCATTGCCCTGATTCCTGATCAGCCCTGATCTAATACCCCCGGGGAGGGCTGGGACAGGAGTGATGAATCTCACAACATCAGACAGACAGGAGAAAACAAGCACAAACTCACTGCAAGTACACGCAAGTACACGCAGGCGTACCCTGATGAAGATAACAGCGAAATGTACGTAGGAGCGCGAGGGGGTGACACAAAGCACAGTCTAAGATCAGTAAGCATTGTTTTATCTATTGAAGCCTTTTTGCACTTGCATAGGTTTATAAGCCTGACCAAGTATCTAATAATCTGGTGGAGAGGGGGAAGTATTTAGAAGCACTAGGCACTTTTTACTTATCTGGTTCACACAACTGCTGAATCTATTGGTGTTGGATTGGGGAAAGTTTTGATGAAGCACTAGGCACTTTTCATCTACTTAATGTGTTGGTAGATATTTCTTGAGCAACTATATTTATTATATCTATCTAATTACTTTAATTTATTTGCCACAAGTATATTATTTTAATATTTATTTATAAAGTCTGTGGACGTGGACGTTGTGCTATTCCCTTTATTTTTGTATTTTAGCACTGGCTATGTATATTTTTATGATATTTGTTTTGGATATATGTTTTTATGAAACTGAAATATAAATAAAGAAATATATATTGGGCATAATACTTGGTGTTGGTTGTGTTTGAGCAATCTCTAGTGTTGTGATTTAAGTAAACACAGGGGTAAAGACAATACATGCTCAGGGAGAAATAAACAAACCACGAGGATATTTCCACAGTACTCCAAATAGCACTCAACGGTTCACCAAAAGTTGGATCCCAAAGCACAATGACCGGTATTGCTAGAGATAGAATCGGCATGGAGGAACAGGTTCCACCATATTTTAACCCCTTCAACCCCGGGGCACTTTCTGTTTTTGCGGTTTTGTTTTTTGCGCCCCTTCTTCCGAGAGCGGTAACGTTGGTAACGTTTTTATTTTTCCGTCAATCTTGCCATATGAGGGCTTGTTTTTTGCGGGACAAGTTGTACTTTTAAATGAAACCATAAGTTTTACCATATGGTGTACTGGAAAACAGCAAAAAAATTCCAAGTGTGGAAAAACTGCAAAAAAAAGTGTGATGGCACAATAGTTTTTGGGATGTTTTATTCACGGTGTTCACTTCACTTCACTTTCTTCTTCGGGGGGCGGTGTTCCCGCCCCCCGAAGAAGAAAAGGCGAAACATGTTGGGGTGACGGGACGTGGAGGGATTTAAGTAAGTACTGTGCAGGTTTTTATGCCTTCCATGTGTTCACGGTGAATACGGCTGGTCCGTCACTTATATCAGGAAGTAGCGTGTATCCTGCACTTTGCACTTAAGTAGCAATAAAGCTGTCAACCTTGGGTGATCTAAACACTATAGGTTACTAGTCTGTTTGAATATATGCATGATGAGTGACTACAGGGAATTGTGGAGCCTGAGTATCTCTGGGGAAACTTCAGCAATGTGAACCATATTAAATAAATTATAAGCACTTGTTTCATAGAATTTGGTGAATAATTATACAAAAATAAGCACTTTATAAATAGTGAAGTTTATTATTTATTTTACACACCTTATTATATGGCTATTTATTAATTGTTTGAATTGATGGTTCACGTGGTTGAAATGAATTTAACCAGAGGTATTTATGCGTATCTATATATATATACTAACTATATGCATATTTAATTATATTTATAGAACAGACTGATCACTCACCAGGGATATGTATTATTAAACAATCTATTAAAATCTATGTATATGTATAATTAATATATATTCCTCATTAACCCCTCATGTCCCTTGCTGTATTTAAGTGGAACTCCTTTTGGAAATTTTATTATTGTATGTATTAAATTTTGATATTTGAAATAAAAATTATTTTAATGAGATATTGATTTCTATAGCTTCATTCTGGTTTGGGATATTAATTAAACCAAACCATAGTGTTTTGTATTGGTGTTGGTTGTGTTTGAGCAATCTCTAGTGTTGTGATTTAAGTAAACACAGGGGTAAAGACAATACATGCTCAGGGAGAAATAAACAAACCACGAGGATATTTCCACAGTACTCCAAATAGCACTCAACGGTTCACCAAAAGTTGGATCCCAAAGCACAATGACCGGTATTGCTAGAGATAGAATCGGCATGGAGGAACAGGTTCCACCATATTTTAACCCCTTCAACCCCGGGGCACTTTCTGTTTTTGCGGTTTTGTTTTTTGCGCCCCTTCTTCCGAGAGCGGTAACGTTTTTATTTTTCCGTCAATCTTGCCATATGAGGGCTTGTTTTTTGCGGGACAAGTTGTACTTTTAAATGAAACCATAAGTTTTACCATATGGTGTACTGGAAAACAGCAAAAAAATTCCAAGTGTGGAAAAACTGCAAAAAAAAGTGTGATGGCACAATAGTTTTTGGGATGTTTTATTCACGGTGTTCACTATATGGTAAAACTGATGTGTGGGTATGATGCCTGAGGTCGGTGTGAGTTTGTAGACACCAAACATGTATAGGTTTACTTGTATCTAAGTGGTTAAAAAAAATTCACAAGCTTGTCCAATAAAAGTGGCGCACGTTTTGCGCCATTTTCCGAAACCCGTAGCGTTCTCATTTTTTTGGGATCTATGGCTCAGTGATGGCTTACTTTTTGCATCTCGAGCTGACGTTTCTAAGGGTACGATTTTTGCGCAGATGCTACGTTTTGATCGCCTGTTATTGCATTTTGCGTAAAACTTGCGGCGAACAAAAAACGTAATTTTGGCGTTTGGTAAATGGCGTAGTGGCAAAAAAATTCCAATCAGATTAATTGATTTTATATTTTGATAGATCGGGCATTTCTGAACGCGGCGATACCAAATATGTGTATATTTTTCTTTTTTAACCCTTTAATTTTCAATGAGGGGAAAGGGGGGTGATTTGAACTTTTAGGTTTTTTTTATTTTTTAAAACTTTTTTTAATTTTTTTTTTAATTTTACTAGTCCCCCTAGGGGGCTATAGCGATCAGCAATCCGATCGCTCTTATCTATCTGCTGATCACAGCTATACAGCTGTAAACAGCAGATTCAGTCACTTCTTGTTTCCCTCTGCTCCCGGCCGAGGGAAAGCGAAAGTAAAACTTCATAGCTGCAGGTGTCATCACATGACCCTGTGCTACGATGGCAACCACCGAAAGTCACGTGATCATGCACGTGAGTTCCGGTGGGGGCAGTGGTAAGTAAAAATCATGGCCGCGTGCATACAGATCTTTGGCAGCGAGATTTAAGGGGTTAAATGTTGCGAGTGGAAGCGATTCCACTTGCAACATGCAGGCACACATGTCAGCTGTTGAAAACAGCTGATATGTGTGCTGATGCCGCCGCCTGCCCGCGGCAGGGGGCAGGGCTTAACGGGACACACTCCATGACGGATATATCCGTCCATGGTCATGAAGCGGTTAAAGGGCAAAGATGGCTGTGAAAGTTTTTCAGTAACTTGACACCCTAGCAGACATTCACAAGCCAGCAGGAATTAACTTCTGCTAGACCGATTGCCAGTGAGCACAAAACTGGTCGACGCCCAGCTCTGACGGAACAATTCACAAGCACAAGCTAGCACTTCAGAGCCTCCAGTGTAAGCAGAGTTAGATGTTGCCATGAGACCTGGTGAGTATAGCGCAGAAAACCGCATGACAAATATAGGTAAACAGCCAAGGAGGTTTAAACTTTCACAAGGCATTACAAATGGGCAATGGTATGAGGACATACCGAGCGAACAGCAAAAGGGATGGGAGGGAAACCCTGTGTCTTTGGGATGGGGGAGATGGTAACCACTGATAAAAACATTCCTCTGGACCCTAGCTCCCTTGACGCCTCTAGATAGGTTTCGCACTTATGCGCCGAGCAGAATACCTGGCCCTGGCTGACCCTGAACTAGACCCTAAGGAATCAACGAATGGGATGAGCGCTAGTCAACCCCACTATGTCTTAAAAAACATACTGGGAAAGGAAACAAACAATTTATTTCCAAGATGCCTTAGGGAGAAGAACAGCAACATACAACGTTCCTCCACATGATTACAAGCTGATTGCAGCTAGTGTGTAGGGATACAGCACAGCATAATTATATATCATTACAAACACTTCCAGATCTTATCTCATATTGCTATCAGTTCTGTTCCCCCCCCCCCCCCCACACACACACTGACTGCCATGAGATGATATCTGGAGGTGGTTATAATGATACATAATGCTGCTGTACTTCTATATACTAGCTGCACACATCAGTGAGGAGAGGAGGTTGTATTCTTTTTTCCCCTGCATGATAGTGCCTACTTAGGATTGTCAATCATATTTAGGGGAAGTTGTACACACTCCCAGAAACAAATCTCTGGTAACACCCAGTTAAATAACATAAATAATAGCCTAAACTTGAGAAGCTATCATGTTTTGCCGGAAATTAGATCTACCCCCGAAAATAAGCCCTGGCAGGAATTCTTGGCCACTTTGGAGTATGCTTAAAATACAAGTAGGCTTGCCGGAAGGCGTGGGTCTTCAGGTTCCTTTTGAAGGTTTCCACACTAGGTGAGAGACTGATATGCTGGGGTAGAGAGTTCCAAAGTATGGGGGAGATGCGGGAGAAATCTTGTATGCAATGGGGGAAGAGGAGAAAAGAGAGGAGTAGAGAAGGAGATCTTGTGAGGATCTGATGTTGCGTGCAGGTAGGTACCGGGAGACTAGGACACAGATGTATGGAGGAGACAGGAAACGCACAGCCTCCCCGAGGAAGACCACGAAACGTCTTGGGGCGCGTGGGCTATCTGGTTTATGCTCTCAAGATGGGTAAGCACTTGCTAATTTATAATTTAATATGATGTGTTATACTGGATTAGTTTTACTCTGTGCAGCGGATGTATTGTTTACTCCATGCTGGTTCATGATGAGAATCTCCACTTGGAGTCCTCACTGTGTGTTAAGTTGCACCTAGTGACTTCTGCAGCATACACCTCTCATCTTTTTCCTGCATGTATTTGCGGTGATACCCTATCTTGATGTGCATAAAACCGATTTCCTTATCTGGAGACACTTCACTTTTCTACCTGTATGATTATAACTATTTATATTACTGTCCTTTGTAAATTTTGGTGTGAAACTTTGACTTTTTGTGAAATAAAGATTTTGATATTTTACCAGAATCAGGACGCTCTGGAGTTTCTTTGGTTTACTCCGACAATATTGGTCTTGTATCTCCCTTATTGTTCTCATATTTAAAAAAACAACAACAAAAAAAACCAACTTCTATATACTAGCTGCACACATCAGTAAGGAGAGGAGGGTGTATTCTTTTTTTCCCCTGCATGATAGTGCCTACTTAGGATTGTCAATCACATTTAGAGGAAGATGTACACACTCCCAGAAACAAATCTCTGGTAACACCCAGTTGAATAACACACCGTATTTTTCGCTTCATAAGACACACCGGATTATAACACGTACCCCAAATTTAGACATTAAAAAAAAGGTAAAAAAAAGAAAAACGGGGTCCGTCTTATACTCCGGTGTTCTCTTACCGGAGGGGGGCAGCAGTGGTGGTGAAGCGGGGTCACAGGAGGCAGAGGTTGTGCTGGCAGGCGCGGCGGATCAGTGGCAGCGGGGTCCGTGGTTGCAGGTGCGGTGGTGGCAGGCGGGGTTGCAGGAGCCGCGGTGTCCGTGGTGGTGGCGGTGGCGGAGGCAGCAGGTGAGTTATGCAGCAGGCCGGTGCAGTGAGTGTCCCAGTGTCTGCGGTCCCGGTTCAAATGATGGCGCCTGGAGCGGTGCATGCGCAGATGGAGCTCTCATACAAGGGCTCCATCTGCGCACGCGCTGACTCCCGGAGCAGCGCGTGCGCAGATGGAGCTCTCATCCAAGAGCTCCATCTGCGCACGCGCTCGCTCCCGGCGCCATCATTTGAAACTGGGACCGCAGACAAACTGGGTAACTTGCTGCACAGCCGCCCGCCCCACATGCACAGAGTAGCAGCCAGCAGGCTGCCCACCCACCCTGCGTGCAAGCGGCCGGGTACCTGTGCTTGCGTGCGGGTGCCTGTGTGAGGGCGGCAGCCGGCTGCCGCCCGCACACAGGACCCGGCTGATGCCCGCACGGGCACCCGACTGCCGCCCGCACACAGGACCCGGCTGATGCCCGGCACGGGCACCCAACTGCCACCCGCACACAGCACCCCGACTGCCGCCCGCACACAGGACCCGGCTGCCACCCGCACGGGCACCCGGCTGCCACCCGCACACAGCACCTGGCTGCCGCCCGCACACAGCACCCGGCTGCCGCCCGCACACAGGACCCGGTTGACACCCGCACAGGCACCCAACTGCCGCCCGCACACAGCACCCGACTGCCGCCCGCACACAGCCACGGGTACCCGGCTGCCACCGCACGCAAGCACAGGTACCCGGCCGCTTGCACGGAGCCACAGGCACCCGGCCGCCCGATCGCCGCACAGACAGGACACTCAGGTACCGCTATATTCGGATTATAAGATGCACCCCCCATTTTCTTCCCAAATTTTTGGGAGGAAAAGTGCGTCTTATAAAGCGAAAAAATATGGTAAATAGCCTAAACTTGAGAAGCTATCATGTTTTGTCGGAAATTAGATCTACCCCTGAAAATAAGCCATGGCAGGAATTCTTGGCCACTTTGGAGTATGCTTAAAATATAAGTAATCTTGTAGGAAGACGTGGGTCTTCAGGTTCCTTTTGAAGGTTTCCACAGTAGGTGAGAGACTGATATGCTGGGGTAGAGAGTTCCAAAATATGGGGGAGGTGCGGGAGAAATCTTGTATGCAATGGGGGAAGAGGAGAAAAGAGAGGAGTAGAGAAGGAGAAGGAGATCTTGTGAGGATCTGATGTTGCGTGCAGGTAGGTACCGGGAGACTAGGACACAGATGTATGGAGGAGACAGGTTGTGGATGGTTTTGTTGAGGATAAGAATTAAGTAACCAAAAATACTTAAAGGGGTGGTTCACCCATTTTTTTTATTTTCTGTAGGAGTTCTACTTACCTTTCTAGGCGTTTTCTCCTTTGGCTTCTGTTTCCAGTTCTGGCACTGAGCGGCGCTATCCTGCACGCTCAGTGCCGGTCACATGACCCCCTGGATCTGTGGCCGCCAGCATCCTCTGACGTCCCGGCATTTCCGGGCTCTCAAACTGGACGGGTACGTCAGAGGAGGCTGGCACCACTCAGATTGAGTGACAGGGCTGTGGGCGGTAACTACCGCACATCACAGCCCAGCATCGAGGGGAGGATCCGGAGGACGTCACTGTGGAGCCGGCGTCCTGCAGATGGTGAGGCACGGGGCGCCAGTGCGCAGTACAGGGGGGGGGGTTCTTCAGCTGAATCCCCCTCTGCACGTAAGTATGTGATCACACTCTCCACCCTCCCGCTCTGCTCCGATGTCAGGAGAGCGGCCGATGTCGGGCAGTGTGATCATCTGTTCCTCCCAGCAGCAAGACACTGACAGGCATGTCACCGCTGTGCTCTGCCATCTGTCCTGCTGCATGGGACCAACTGTCTGCACTCTGTCACCTGCACCACAAGTCACAGAGTGGAGACAGTTGGTGACAGAGCACCTCTGCCCCCCCCCCCCCGTTCTTTCCCCACTCTCTTCTCTCCCCCCACTCTTCTCCCCCCTCCCCTCTGCCCCCCTCTTATCCCTCTCTCCTCTCCCCTCTCTTTTCCCTCGCTCTCTTCCCCCCCCTCGCTCTCTTTTCCTCCCCCCGCGCTCTCTTTTCCTCCCCCCTCGCTCTCTTTTCCTCCCCCCGCGCTCTTTTCCTCCCCCCCGCGCTCTTTTCCTCCCCCCCGCGCTCTCTTTTCCTCCCCCCCGCGCTCTCTTTTCCTCCCCCCCGCGCTCTCTTTTCCTCCCCCCCGCGCTCTCTTTTCCTCCCCCCCGCGCTCTCTTTTCCTCCCCCCCGCGCTCTCTTTTCCTCCCCCCGCGCTCTCTTTTCCTCCCCCCGCGCTCTCTTTTCCTCCCCCCGCGCTCTCTTTTCCTCCCCCCGCGCTCTCTTTTCCTCCCCCCGCGCTCTCTTTTCCCCCCTCGCTCTCTCCCCCCCCGCTCGCTTCTCTTCTCCCCCCCCCGCTCGCTCTCTTCTCCCCCCCCGCTCGCTCTCTTCTCCCCCCGCTCGCTCTCTTTCCCCCCCCCCCCGCGCTCTCTTTTCCTCCCCCCGCGCTCTCTTTTCCTCCCCCACTCACTCTCTTTTCCTCCCCCCCTCTCTCTCTCCCCCCGCTCTCTCCCCCCGCTCTCTTCTCCCCCCTCGCTCTCTTTTCCTCCCCCCTCGCTCTTTTCCTCCCCCCTCGCTCTCTTTTCCTCACCCTCACGCTCTCTTTTCCTCCCCCCGCGCTCTCTTTTCCTCCCCCACTCACTCTCTTTTCCTCCCCCCCTCTCTCTCCCCCCTCTCTCTCTCTTCTCCCCCCCTCGCTCTCTTCTCCCCCCTCGCTCTCTTCTCCCCCCCTCGCTCTCTTCTCCCCCCCTCGCTCTCTTCTCCCCCCCTCGCTCTCTTCTCCCCCCGCGCTCTCTTTTCCTCCCCCCGCGCTCTCTTTTCCTCCCCCCGCGCTCTCTTTTCCTCCCCCCGCGCTCTCTTTTCCTTCCCCACTCGCTCTCTTTTCCTCCCCCCTTGCTCTCTTCTACCCCCCTCGCTCTCTTCTCCCCCCTTGCTCGCTCTCTTCTCCCCCCCCGCTCGCTCTCTTCTCCCCCCTCGCTCGCTCTCTTCTCCCCCCCCGCTCGCTCTCTTCTCCCCCCCCGCTCGCTCTCTTTTCCTCCCCCCCGCTCGCTCTTTTTCCTCGCTCTCTCCTGGCATGGTCAGTACAGAAATGTCTCCATCGTGGAGGGGTGAGAGGGAGTAATAAACATGGAGTCCCTACTGTGTCTGTGTATTTATTTCTAATAAAGTATTTTTCTCTGTGTGATGTTTTTGGGGGTTTTTTTAACCCTTTGTTGGAGATTCTTAATGGCCAGGTTAAACTTGGCGTGACATTAAGAATCTCGGGCTTTATACCAGCTGGTAAAACATAGCTGGTATTAACCCCTTATTACCCAGCGTGCCACCTGCCACCAGGGCCACTGGAAGAGTTGGATACAGCGCCTGAAGATGGCGCTTCTATGAAAGCGCCATTTTCTGGGGCAGCTGTGGACTGCAATTCGCAGTGGGGGGGCCCAGAAAGTTTGGGCACCCTGCACTGTGGATTCCAATCCCCAGCTGCCTAGTTGTACCTGGCTGGAATCAAAAATTTGGCGAAGCCCACATCATTTTTTTTTTTTTAATTATTTCATGAAATTCATGAAAAAAAGGGCTTCTCTATATTTTTTATTTTTGGTTCCCAGCCGGGTACAACTAGGCAGCTGGGGGTTGGGGGCAGCCCGTAGCTGCCTGCTGTACCTGGCTAGCATTCAAAAATATGGCGAAGCCCACGTCATTTTCTTAAAAAACGTTTTCAGGGAAAAACCTTTATAAAAAAAACCTCTTCCCTGCATTTCTATTGCCAGTGAAAGTAACACCAAGCAGCGGGGGCTAGCATCCAGTAGCTGCTTTGGTTACCCTTAGCAATAGAAAATGCAGCGGGAGCCCACAAACAATGTGATTTTTTTGTTTTTTTATTTTTAATGAATTTTTTTTAAAAAAAATCGGCATGGGCTTCGCCCATCGAGCACTAGAGCATTTTACTTCTCATTCATCCCAAGTAATCAGATGACTACAGTGTCGGCCGATTACTTGTTCTGTGTCCCCCTGCATCCACCGCAGCGTGTACGGGCTGTGAGGTCAGCGGAGTGGAGACAGTGACATGCTCTGCTTTGACACATAGTGTGGTGCATGTCACTATCTTTCTCCACTCTGGTACTTGTTGTGCAGGTGACCGGATGCTACATGTCACTAACTGTCTCCACTATGGGACTTGTTGTGCAGGTGAGAGTGTATACAGTTGGTACTATGCAGCAGAAATCACAGAGTGGGGCAGTTAGTGACATGTATCATCCGGTCACCTGCACAACAAGTCCCAGAGTGGATACAGTGACATGCAGCACACTATGTGTCAGAGCAGAGCATGTCACCAACTTGCTCTGCTCTGTCACCTGCGGTGCTGCATGTCACGTTTTTGCCGCGAGTTGGTGCGTTTTTTGCTGCGTTTTTGCTCACTGCGTTTTTAATCAGTGCACAATGCCATTAAAGATTGTTGATGAAAAAAAAAAAAGGTCTGATGTAATTTCCTTATTCAAAATGTTCATTGTATGCAGGAGAGCAGACAGCAGCTGCAGAACTACAAGGCTCAGCATCCTCCATTCACTAGTGTATGCAGGAGAGCAGACAGCAGCTGCAGAACTACAAGGCTCAGCATCCTCCATTCACTAGTGTATGCAGGAGAGCAGACAGCAGCTGCAGAACTACAAGGCTCAGCATCCTCCATTCACTAGTGTATGCAGGAGAGCAGACAGCAGCTGCAGAACTACAAGGCTCAGCATCCTCCATTCACTAGTGTATGCAGGAGAGCAGACAGCAGCTGCAGAACTACAAGGCTCAGCATCCTCCATTCACTAGTGTATACAGGAGAGCAGACAGCAGCTGCAGAACTACAAGGCTCAGCATCCTCCATCCAGGACTGTATGCAGTTTTTTACCCAAAAAGAAAAAAAAAATATGACATGGGCTTCGCCATATTTTTGTATGCTAGCCGGGTACAGCAGGCAGGTACGGGCTGCCCCCAACCCCCAGCTGCCTATTTGTACCCGGCTGGGAACCAAAAATATAGAGAAGCCCTTTTTTTTTTAATTATTTCATGAATTTCATGAAATAATTAAAAAAAAAAATGACGTAAGCTTCGCCTAATTTTAGTGTCCAGCCGGGTACAACTAGGCAGCTGGGGATTGGAATCCACAGTGAAGGGTGCCCAAGCTTTCTGGGCACCCCCACTGCGAATTGCAGTCCGCAGCCACCCCAGAAAATGGCGCTTTCATAGAAGCCATTTCATGTATCCAACTCTTCCAGCTGCCCTGATGCCGGGTGGCTAGCTAGGTAATAATGGAGTTAGGGCTAGCTGTATATTATCAGCTAGCCCTAAGCCCGAAATTCATGGTGTCACGCCAATATTAGACATGGCCACCATGAATTTCTAGTAATGATAAAAAAAAAACACAACACACAGAAAAATATTTTTATTAGAAATAAAACACAAGACAATTAGTGACTCCATCTTTATTGAAATAAACCCCCCTCCGCAGTAATCCTGGGTTAGGGTCCCGCGCCGTCCAATCCGGATCCAATATCATCTGATTGGTTTGCTGGAAGGCAAAGCGATCAGATGATGTGTCAGGATCAAGTGCCTGAATCCCATCACACATCAGCTGATTGTATAAAAGCCGATTATACAATCAGCTGAAGCATCAGTGCAAAAAAAAATAAATAAATAAATACTCACGTCTGTGCTGATTACCGGCAGCTCCTGCAGCGGAGTCTGATCCTGGCCCATCACTGCAGGAGCGGCCGGTAATCAGCTGATGAAGTCCCCTGACGGCAGGATCAGCTGATAGCCGGCCGCCGGCACCGCGAGAATGGATCAGCTGATGCGTCAGGTGACTGCATCAGGTGATCCATCGCCAGGTCCTGCAAGCTTCGTGCGTGCCCCGGGGAGACTGCACACAGCCGAAGCGGCGGGACCGAGACAGGGGCTGGAAGCAGGCATGGCACCGGGACCCTGCAGACAGGTGAGTATGACATACACACACACATACACACTCACACTGTATATATACACACACACACTGTATATACGCACACACACTGTATATACGCGCACACATACACATACACTGTATATACACATACACACACTTTCTTCCCCTGGCTGTGTAGAGCTGCTGCTGTCTCTGTATGATTGATCTCAGTGCATCCACTGGGAAGAGGCAGGGAGGAGGGTTTGGGTGGAGAGCAGAGTGGGTGTATTAGACACAATGGGTGTGTTAGATAAGCCAGACACCGCCCTAGAGCCACAAAGAATTCTGGGACTTGTAGGAACTGAACACAGGAAGTCAGAGGAGAGATTAACCCCATCAGAGCTGGAGCCAGCAATGAGCATGTGCTGCTAGAGCACAATAAAAGGTAATTTTGCTGAAAAAACATAATAGATGTGTTGAGGGGCACATATTAGCAAGATTTATCAGAAAAAAAAAAATCAGTTTTGGTAACTGGACAACTTCTTTAAAGAATAAAAACTATGCTTTATTCAGCTCTGCAGTCACTATTCCATAATGTGGCCAGATAACATGCTGGTGTAAAGAGGGCTTTACACGCTACGATTTCGCTACAGCGATCTCGTTGGGGTCACGGATTTTGTCACGCACATCCGGCCGCTGTAGCAATGTCGTAGCGTGTGACTTCGTGACTTCTAGGAGCGATTTTGGATCGTTACAAAAACGTCCGAAATCGCTCCTCGCTGACATGGGTGTCTGCTGCCAGTTATCGCTGCTGTCGCTGGGGCGAAGTTGATCCTCGTGCCTGCGGCAGCACGCATCGCTACGTGTGACGCCGCAGGAACAAGGATCATCTCCTTACCTGCTTCCGGCCACAATGCGGAAGGAAGGAGGTGGGTGGAATGTTATGTCCAGCTCATCTCCGCCCCTCCGCTTTCATTGGGCGGCCGATTAATGACGTCGCTGTGACGTCGAACGGACCGCCCCTTAGAAAGGAAGCGGTTTGCCGGTCACAGCGATGTCAAAGGGCAAGTAAGTACGTGTGACGAGTGTGCGCGATTTTGTGCGCGACGGCCAGCGATATGCCCGTCGCGCACAAACGATGGGGCCGGGTCTCATGCTAGCGATATCGGGCAGGATATCGCAGCATGTAAAGCCACCCTAAGTTTCTCTTACAACCTTATATATCCATGCAAAGCTGGGTAATTGTACTAGTCCCCTATAAAATAGTAAACAAATGGAAAAAGTATCTTAACTCCTTCAAAACCTTTCACGTACTCATACGTCATGGCTGGGAAGAGGTTCCTGATCTATGACATAAGGCTACATCATGGCCATCATGAAGGTGTGCTAATATGATCACCTCCGTGAGCTCGGCGTAAGTGATAGCCAAACTCCGGCTCATATCCTTGCTTCAATATTTCTATACAAACTGTATACCAGCTCTCCCTCAACTAAACGGGATTAAGGCAATATCTTACATATAAACAATAAAAAATATAGATGCAAATAGATGAATATTAGAATTAAGGGCAGATGTGTATTAATCTTTTGGTTAAAAGTTTTAAAAAGGTGGTCCGATGCCTGTGACCTCGTAACAGGTGTAGGTAAATGCTGTTATATTTGATTAGCACAGATGAAGAGGGAACAATCCAGTCTACATTTAGTTTTATCTGATCAATAAAGACATGATAATTATTAGACGTGACATGTTTGGTATCTGACATTTGCCTCAGCATATGTCCTGATCATGTATATCAGAGAAATGCTGGTCAACCCCTTTAAGATCTAGTTATAGTGCTCACATAAAGGCAAATTGTTTTTTTATACAAGGTGAAATATTGAGGCTTGTTCTATGCATTCTACTTGCTGATGTTTATTGCTCATTGCTTACAGTACATTTCCTTATTTAGAGTTCTAAATTGCTTTCCCTTTTAGACTTGTGACTTCACTTTGACTAGAACTTGACCTGAAAATTTTCATGTACAATTCATCAATAAAATAAATGTTATAACGTGTGTAATTTCTCTGACTTTAAAGAAAAATGTGATTTCTTTGCTTCCTAACAAGAGTTGATTTACAGGAGCAACAATCCACACAATTTGGTCATGAAAATGGATTATACCCTGTATGAGTTCTCAGATGTGTAGCAAGATATGAATTCTTGGTAAAACATTTCCCACATTGTGGACATGAAAATGGCTTCTCCCCAGTGTGAATTCTCAGATGTACTTTAAGATTGAATTTACTGGTAAAACATTTACCACATTCGTTACATGAAAATAGCTTCTCACCTGTGTGAATTCTCAGATGTGCTTTAAGATATGAATTACTGGTAAAACATTTCCCACATTCGTGACATGAAAATGGCTTCTCCCCTGTGTGACTTTTCAGATGTACTTTAAGATCTGATTTACTGATAAAACCTTTCCCACATTCTGAACATGAAAATGGCTTCTCCCCTGTGTGAATTCTCAGATGTACTTTAAGATCTGATTTACTGATAAAACCTTTCCTACATTCTGGACATGAAAATGGCTTCTCCCCTGAGTGAACTCTCAGGTGTGCTTTAAGTTCTGATTTACTGGTAAAACATTTCCCACAATCTGAACATGAAAATGGCTTCTCCTCTGTGTGAGTTCTCTGATGTGCTTTAAGATATGATTTACTTGTAAAACATTTCCCACATTCATGACATGAAAATGGCTTCTCCCCTGTGTGAATTCTCAGATGAGCTTGAAGATATAATTTTCTAATAAAACGTTTCCCACATTCTGGACATGAAAGGAGATTCTTCCCTGTGTGAATTTTCAGATGTGAGGTAAGATATTGTTTACTGGTAAAATATTTCCCACAATCTGGACATGAAAATGGCTTCTCCCCTGTATGAATTCTCAGATGTACAATAAGATATTCTTTCTTGTTAAAATATTTCCCACATTCTGGACATGAAAATGGCTTCTCTCCTGTATGACTTCTCAGATGTACAATAAGATATTCTTTTCTGTTAAAACATTTCCCACATTCTGAACATGAAAATGGCTTCTCCCCTGTGTGAACACTCAGATGTGCTTTAAGTTCTGATTTACTGGTAAAGCATTTCCCACATTCTGAACATGGAAATGGCTTCTCCCTAGTGTGAATTCTCTTATGTTCTTGAAGATATTTTTTACTGGTAAAACATTTCCCACATTCGTGACATGAAAATGGCTTCTCCCCTGTGTGAATTCTCATATGTACTTTAAGATATTGTTTACTGGTAAAATATTTCCCACATTCCTGACATGAAAATGGCTTCTCACCTGTGTGAGTTCTCAGATGTGAGGTAACATATTGTTTACTGATAAAATATTTCCCACATTCTGGACATGAAAATGGCTTCTCCCCTGTATGACTTCTCAGATGTACAATAAGATATTCTTTTCTGTTAAAACATTTTCCACATTCTGAACATGAAAGTTGTTGTTCCTCATTTTGAGTGTTTTGATATTCAGCATCCCTTTTGAGATTTTCATTTTGCTTAACATTCTGTAATACATCAGAAGATAAGTCTTGTTGATGAGGAATAGATGATAGATTTCTGTTGTGAAGGGCTGGTGATATATCTTGAATCATGTCATGAGCTTCAGATATATATGGTGTGATACCATAATCAGCTGCTTCAAAATTTGTAAATGGCAGATATCCCTCTGATGCACAGTCATCTGCCAAGAAATAAAAAAATATTATTATAGACAGTAATAAAAAACTACAGGCATCAATGCAAGAACTAATGGATTATGATATTATCCCATTAATGACAGCCGATACGCTTGTTCATGGCAGCCATAAGGAACGTTAGTCCTCAGTGCCATTTTTTCATGTTGCTGTGGATTGTGTATAGCGCCGCTCAATTGGCAAATATCTAGTGGATGATAGATGTATATAACAGGTGACACCTTGCGCCATTGCACCCCGTGGTCATCTAATGATTCTAGGGTACAATGGCCTGTCAGACCCAGCTATATGCAGAGTCTAAAAGGTAGAGTCAGTGAAAAACTAACTGGTCTCAGGCACTGCAGTGCACCAGTGCTGCAATGCATGAGACCAAAGATCAAATAAAAAAAAAATATTCATATCTAACAGTGGGACTGAGTTAAAGGTAAGAAAAAATGAAATACAGTGGAACCTTGGTTTACGAGAACAATCCGTTCTGGGAGTGTGCTTGTAAACCAAGTTACTGATCTAGCAAAGCAACATTTCCCATAGGAAATAATGCAAGCTAGACAATTCATTCTACAACTTGTTCAATGTCCCCTAATATGCCATTCCACACATGCACAAACACACCCAAACACATATTATGCTCACCTTAGCTTCCGTTCCCTCGCCGGCCTCCCGGTTCTTGTAGTTCGCTAGTACAGGATGTGTATCGGGTAACCATCGCGACCGATGCCGGAGCTTCCACTGCCAGAGTGCTGATGTCAAAGGCATGAGCTGCTTGCCTCTGATTGGTTAGCGTGCTGCCTTTGAGAAGTGGATGACAGCGGAAGTTCCTCCATCGTCACGATGGTTACCCGATACACATCCTGTACTAGTGACCTACAAGAACCGGGAGGCCGGTGATGGAATGGAAGGTAAGGTGAGCATAATATGTGTGTGTGCGTGCGTGTTTATGTGTGTTTGTGCAGACTGCATGAGCGGGTCAGAGCGCGGAACCGGAGGTGTGTGCGGTGAGTATTTGCCCGTACAGCAAGGCATGATCGTAAACTGAGTTACAAATTTACAGCAAGCTTTGCTCGTATAGCGAAATACTCACCTACCAAGTTGCTTGTAAACCCAAGGTTCCACTGTATGTAAAAAAACAAAAAAAAACAAAACGCACAGAAGCCATGAAAACCTGTTTCACCACTAAAAACGCAGCTTCTGGGTTAAAACAAAAATAAACAAAATAATTTTACACAGAATTGAAGACAGCTGCGTCATTTATTCAGTGTGGAGAACAGTAAAAAACAAAACAAAAGAAAACCTAAAATGTGTGACAGGATCACTAGGAACAGTAGAGCCTAAACTGGCTCTCAGGCTAGTGGAACCCTCATTGACCCTGATCCCAAAGATATGTATGAAGGTGGTGACATTTGGGCCGCCTTCCTTACCCTCGCTCCTGAACAACCCTGGTCTAGTGGCCCCCTATCCCTCACTCCACCAAGGAGAAGGCTGGGATAGGAGTGATCAATCCCACACAAATAAGTAGACGAATGGAAAAAAAACCCCCTCCAACTTAGAGAGGTATAGACAATATATGATCAGTAGGCAACTAAAATTAAGGGAGGAAATAAATCAGACAACAAAAGTATTTCCACAACATACCAAACAGCACACAGAAGTACGCCAGTACCAGCATATCAAAAGCATAAAGACCGGTATCACTAAAGCTATCATCGGCATGCGAGACCAGGCTCCACCATCTTAAAAAGGGTGGAGGTGACTGTGATAGGTCTTCTGCAACATGTGACTCAAGCAGTAATCCACAGACTAGCAGAAATTAACTCCTGCAAGCCCAATCACTTTTACCACAATTAGGAGCAATATATATAAACAATAACTTTGTTTGTTCATTCTGTGTTTGCAAAATCTGAGTAAAAAGTGCTAAAAAATTAAAAATGTAAGGACGCCAAAATAGCACCAAGAAAATCTTTTAAAAAGCCATCACGCAGTACTGTTCACTATAAAAGTAAAAAGTTATAGATCTCAGAATATGGTCTTATGGTTCATACATTGTTTTGATTGTGATTTAAGTAATTTATATACCTTTGATAACTTTGTTGTATTAGGATTGTGTAATTCAAACAAGCAATGACACAGCGTATGTGTTGCTCCATTGATGGATGGTCTTAGCTAGTATTTATCTTCGTTTGAACCAATTCGATAAAGTCTATGTTCTAGTGATGAAACTTATATGGTGTTTGGATAAGTAGTAAGCCATCGCATTCTTCTGTGGATGTAAATACTTGTCTTTTGGAGTCCAAGTCCAGACAAGCTTGTACACTGACAGACCCCGGCTGTGGGTTCTAGTCTCCAAAGCATCGGTAAGTAATAAACATAGAAGATACGAAGATGCTACTCACCTGCGTGGTTTTCTGTAGGAATCTCCTCTTTACTCTGCTCATCACCCCTCACATATGTCTCTGTAGTATTAATATGGGGCAGATTTTCACCCTGAAACAAATATTGTAAAAGTCACAGACAGATGGAGAAGTCCCATCTATGATCAGCGCTAATCCTGCCATCTACACCGCTCTCATTACACAAGTATAACACATATAATACTGGAGGATAAAACAAGACTGAGCACAAGACCTTCACAACAATCTACACATCATAGGGAGATTTCATGGCACCTTCTCTCCATCTACCTGATGGTCCTGAGGAACATCGGGATCTTCTTGTTTACAGTCCTGTGGGAGAAGAGGATGGGGACATCTCTCTGGAGTTGTCCTCTTTCTGGATAGACCTGGAGGAGACACATACAGGGACTGAATTCATTCCTTGCATACAGATAATTAGACACCGTGTGTATTTAGTCCTGTCTATTACCTGGTGATGTGAGGGGCTGGGGAACCTCCATCATGACATCCTTGTACAGATCTTTGTGTCCTTCTAAATACTCCCACTCCTCCATGGAGAAATAGACGGTGACGTCCTGACACCTCATAGGAACCTGACACATACAATGATACCGTCACCCCCGATCCCTTCATAGCGTTACTGTATAATGTCCCAGCATTCCCAGCAGTGTCACCTCTCCAGTCAGCAGCTCAATCATCTTGTAGGGGAGTTCTAGGATCTTCTGGTCATTGATGTCCTCATGTATCGGGGGGGTGAAGTGGAGGCCCCGTGATTGGGGTCAGGGGTCTTCCCCATCCCTCAGACACAGGGGCCTGACAGTGCTCACTAGAGGTCTTCTTCACTACTGTGTAATCCTGGTTATGGAGAGACACAGTAATAAATCTCACTACAGACATTTCCAGAGTCCTCACCTCTCCCGTTCTGTCCATCTGTTATTCCCATAGATAAGAATGATGTAATGTGACCTCATCAGAATCTCTCACCTCTCCAGTAAGCCAGAAGAGGATCTCTAGGGTGAGGTGTAATATCCTCTCCGCCATCTTGTCCCTGTCCATATCCATCCTTGATGGGTCAATCAGGAGAATTCTCTTATGTAGAAGATCTCCACTGAGAGGATCCGATATTGTAGGGACCTGAATGGGGAGAAGATGACGATGTAACATTATAGAGATCCCGTGTAATAATATAAGACTTTATATCCAATTACTGGCCACTGAAATAATGCCATGATATAGAGTTTATCAGTTTTGGGTTTATTTTTTTGGGGGGGTTTGCTTAACCTTGCAGTAATGGAGTGAGGTTTTCATATGTTCTTCACCAATTTTTCACAAATGTTCCCAAATTCACCCTGAGTTGTTTTATATATAGCAAATTTTTAGTTCAAATTTTGTCTTTCTGGATCTTCTTGGTCTTTCTTGGCTTAGGATTGAAGCTTTAGTTGTCTCTTTACTGCTGTCTTGTCATTGCCAATCTTAGGATATCCGCCTATCCCAAAATAGTCTTGCAAATTTGACTGGTCAGACTTAACAGTCCATAGAAGGGCTCACGTCATTTTCCTGTGTACACCCCTTACCCGGCCAGCCTTTCTGTACTTCTACTGCAGCTTGCTTCTACAGGACTTTTGTTACTTCTGGCGTGATGGGACTTTCCGTGTGTCACAAGATGTAGTCTCTTTAAGCACATCCTTCTCATGGAAATGCATCTTTCAGCAGAGGCACAACTTTATTCAAGTCACTTCTCCTGAAATCTTGATTGAAATCTGGATCAGTATTCAGGTTCTCTCATGGATAAATAAATATATCTTTACTAAACAGATCAGAATTTGTCAGGTAAGGCAATATGGCACAATGCCTAAGTTGACTGTGAGAAATAGCACAGTCTATACAACCTTCATTCCATCCCTTACGAATGTTACCAATTCAAAAGTTGAAGTATCAAACACCTTAGAAAATGAGGGGACCTGTCTGTAGAGAACCTGACTCTTTTCTCCCATTCACACAAAAACAAGTCTACAACCCTCCCTCACTCAACACAACTAAACCAATGTAAAAAAAAAGAAAACAAAAAAAACATTATTTATAATGCTATGAGGTTTCAGGACTGAGTTGAGGTCATATCTTGAATGCTCATATAAAAATCATTAATATATACTGTATAACATATATATCACAAGATCAGGACTTTTGGCATTAGGTCCTGAACCTTCTTCGGCGGTTGAAGTCATGAAGTTCTGCCTGGATCTCTTGTATCTAGTTGGGAATTCTTTTTACCCTCCGGTAAACTACGCACAGTCCAAGGTACATAACAATAACCAGTAGAACTATCAACACATGGATTATCAAATTAAAAAATGAAGTGGCTGTCTGTCTGTAGCCAAATAAACTTTCCCACCAGGACACTTTTGAGTCCTTGTCCAGAGCATTTGTGATCATTGTCTTGTGATGCTCAAGCTGTATGGAAGCTTGATTCTCAGTCTCTTGAAGATTTCGGAGTATCTAGTCTTCTTCACTGAAATCTAGCAAGAGATGCTTGAGCTCACGACCTTACGGGAGTGTCAAAGCGGATGTTGAGTCTCTTCTCTGGTGTTACTGGGATGCTCCCTGCTGCTCTGTGACATCTAGACCTAGAACGGGACTAAGGGTACAATATGCTCTGGGAGGAGTTTTCCTTTTTCAGTGCAATTAATTCCATATATAGAATAAGTGATATTATGCCCTTGGTACCAACACCAATACTCTTGACCCATGTATTTCAGGTAGTAGGAGGGTATTGGTTAGCTTTCATCTCACAGGAGCCCACAGAGTCCCAACACTGGTGTCTAAGCACCTGATCTTGGTTCTCCTGGCAGAGGATAGCATCCTCTTTCCTCCAACATCCCTCTGTATCAAACAGATAAGGATGGCCACCCTCATAGGTTAGAATATCTGAGGGGAGCTGTGGATGAAGTACCGTCCGGTTATTCACCACAATTCCCAGGTTAATCGCACTGTACCCGTCTGATATAACCTGATACAGGTGCCAGGGAAGACGCAATGCAGGTACGAGTCTGCCACTCATGCCACTGAACCATCCACCAGTTAGTGTGGTTGGCTGCAAAAGGGGAGATCAGGGAGCTTACCCTCTGTTGGAGATTAAATGGGTAGTGGCCCTGTATAAAGAGGACACAATATACTTCATGTTATCTGAGACTTGCGTACATGCTAGGGCAAACTGAACTCTGTCTTGCACTTCAACGAGGCCTGTAACTAGCCTTCTAAACTTCTCTCGTAGAGAGGTAGTTGCATCAATGTGCGCATGTTGTAAACCCTCTAACACGTGGTTTACATCAAGCAGAGTTCTGAATCCTTAGGCCTAAGCCACACGTCGAGAAAACTGGTATGAGTGGAGTGCGATAAAACATCGCATTCCACTCGGACCAATTTTAGCCTGTGTGTCAGCACACATGAGCGATTATTTTCTCAGCCCTAATCGGACCGAGAAAACAATCGCAGCATGCTGCGATTGTAATGCGAGACTCTTTTCTCTTGCACCCATTCAAGTGTATGGGGCGAGAGAAAAATCGCACCGCACTCGCAGTACACCGGCGTACCGTGCGTGCAGAGCGAAAATCGCAATAGGCGGCTACGGGGAAGAGAGGGAGAGAAATCCCTCCCTCCCCTCCTCCGTGTCGGCCCGCCCCTCCGCAGAACCGGCCCGCCCCTCCTCAGCGCCGGCCCTCCCCCCTGCAGCTGAGGTCCGCTCGCACAGTCGGACCTCAGTCGCAGGGATACTAGCATGACACTCGGCTCTGCTGTACTGCCAGTGTGAGCCGAGTGTCATGCGAGCATCGCACTAGTGCCCCGTGTGGCCCCGGCCTTATCCAGTATGTCGCATTATGTCCCCAAGTTTACTTTTCAGGACTTCCATATCCATAGTGTTCAGGGCACCCACTCCCAAAGCACCTCCGCTCAATCCTAATTCTATTAAGTCTCTCCTCCCCCTGTACCCCCTGCATTTCCTGTGTAGAGGATCATCTTTTCTCACTTCTTGCTCCGCCTCTACCCATCCTCACATCGTGTCAATTTAGTTCCTCAAACTCTTCACATCTGTGATCCCAGTGGTCAATTCTGAAGTTATCTATGGAAATTCGCTGGTGTATAGGACGAATTTTGCTCCTGTGATGATCTTCAATGGAGATGAAAGTTGAGGAGATATGGGATCTGCCAATTGATGGGTAGTAACAAGGAGGAAAGAAGTGTGCATACTGGAGGGATACACCAATTTAAGTGAAAAGAGATTACTTTATTACAAAATTTTAGGACACAAGATCACACACTTTCTTTAAAAACATTTAAAAGACAAAAAGTCATATACAAATCACAAAATGTCCCGACCTCTGTTGAGGTTGGACTATCCTCTGCCACCCAGAGGTGAGCTATCTGGTATTTACCAGGGGTACAGTATTCGGTAAGGTATAGATAGAAAGTACCATAGACAAATCATATATAATGGTACTCATACAATTAGAACCCAAGATTTAGACATACATCATAACATTATGACATTAAATTACATTGCAATATTCAGGATGTCCTCCAATAAATGCAGGTAAAGCGTCACAATATGTAGCCACACTGAGATATAAAACTACAATTCTTTGGGAGAGATTATCCCCCAACAGAGAAAGAAAATACCTCCAGAGTATAGTGTGGCCCACAGATATAATAGGTCCCAATTATTAGCCAGAATATGGCACTAAGAAGTAGAATTTATATAAGTAGAGCAACCATACAGAGAACATTTTCCTATGCATACCAATAAAGCCCAAGATTTGGGCGATATCATTAAAGTAACCTGCAGGTATATTAAATGCCCTAATTACCAGTCATAGCAGACCCAGGGAGATTGGGTGACAGAGGGTACAGGTCCCCACGCGTATCGTCACCAGCTAGGGTGACTTCGTCAGGGGTGGGTTCCCTGTGCCCTAAGCAGTGAGTTTAAATACCTGTAGGTCCCAGACGCCAGTCATAATGGCGTTTCAAAAGAGCGCGCTCTTGGGATACCCGGCGTCCCGGAAGTACCCACTGCGCCTGCGCTAAAGAATTTTTCTAAAGAGGAAGTGAGGGAGGACGGAGTACCGCGCATGCGCGGGACTCCGAAAACATGGCGGCCGCCATAGAAAGAGACAGATTTTCTTTTACAATCCGTATTTTTAGATATACACAAAATAGGGGCCAGTGTATCAAAGCACCCTACAGTAAGTGGAGAACCAAGGTCGGTACTATAGGGGACATACTTGTTCAGTATATATAGAGACATAAGAGTCTCAAAATAGAAACACATTAGCATAAGGACCCCAACTAGAACTCATATATAGTATGCCTATACTTTGTATTAATAGATAGGTGGCTATGTCAAGATTTTCGGGGGGACCCCAAAGATTTTTTAGAGGGGCATTTTATCCATAAGCGCCCCTGTAAGGAATCATATCCAGCTTTTCCATAGATAGAAATTTGCACATATACAAGGTCTCAGGTAGACAAATATGAAAAAAAGAGCCTCAAAATAGAACAAAGGCCAACATTCACAATAGGAAAGATAGATTATCCATTTTACAAAAAGCCATATATCCTAAAAATATACCGTGTATGTGCATGTAATCCCCAAGAGGAATAGAGGATATGCTACACTTTATACACCACATATCCCAGTTATAAATAGGCACCAAAAACCAACACCATAAATCAATAAGAGACGATATATAGCGCCCATATGTATCCCACAGAACATTTAGGGGAGGGCCCAAGTGTATATGGCCAGGCTAAAGGCCTAACCATATATACAATAGCCCTACCTTTGTTTATAGAAACCTGTGAACAACAATTCCTCATTTAATCCCCCTGGCGCCAAACTATTCAAGTTGTAGATCCAAGTGGATTCTCGTCTCAGGAGATCCAGTGTGAGGTTCCCCCCTCTGATATTGGTTTTGATGCTCTCAAGTCCCAGAATCCTTATGCCAGATGTTCTTCCATTATGCTGCTGTAAAAAATGCGTTGCCACTGAAGAGAGGGTCTTGCCTTTTTCACGGTCCGTTTTCGCCGTATTGATGGAGGAGATATGCTGTTGGATTCGGCGTCTCAGTTCCTGCCCGGTTTGTCCTACATATATTTTTGGGCAATTGCAAATAAGACCATATACTAGGTTTCTTGTCCGGCAATTAAAATATCCTTTGGGTTTCTGTCGGAAAGAAAACATGTTGTCAAAAATAGGGTCCCTTGCCAACATTAAAGGGCAAACATTGCAGTTACCGCAAGGGAAAGACCCTTCCAGTGGGGGACCCCCCTCCGTCTTTCTAGACGGTCTACAAAAATGACTAGAGGAAAGCACATCTCTAAGGTTTCTGGCCCGTCTGGCAATTATCCGTGGGGTTTCTGTAATGTGTGGCAAAAGAGCCACTTCACTTCGCAGGATCCCCCAATTTTTCTTCAGGATCCCTCGTAGGTCAGGCCATTGGTTATTAAAGGTAGTCACAACCCCAATATCACCGTATGGGGTCCTCTCATCCCTTTTTTTGGCCAAGATCTCCCTTCTCCCCTTCGCCATTGAGGACTGGAAGGCCCGTGCAATTACCTTCTTAGGGTATCCTCTTGCTTGAAATCGTCTCGTCAGGTCTCTTGATTGTGTTCGAAAGTCCACATCATGACTACAATTCCTGCGTAACCGCAGGAATTGACCTTTCGGGATCCCATTTCGAAGGTGCCCCGGGTGGAAACTGCTATAATGCAGAAAACTGTTTGTAGAAGTTGGTTTTCTGAATAGGTCCGTGATGATCCTTGAATTCTCCAAAGAAAGTTTTAGATCCAGGAAATCTACCGTGGTAAGAGACAAATGTGATGTTAAATAGATATTGAACACATTATTATTTAGTTCGGAGATAAACTCCTCACACTCTTCCCACGGCCCGGTCCACAGCATTAGGACATCGTCCAAATAGCGGAACCAACGAAAAACGTGTTTTTCATAAATGGCCATATTCCTCACCACAGTCTCCTCCCACCATCCCAGATATATATTGGCATACGATGGGGCACAACGTGCCCCCATCGCTGTTCCTGAAACCTGTTTGTAGAAAATTCTATCAAATACGAAGTAATTCAGGTTGAGGATAAGTGACAACATATTCAAGAGGAATTCATCGTGATCCCTGGTACCCGTACTCCGTCCGGACAGATAGTAAGAGACCGCTCCCATACCCAGATCGTGTGATATGTTCGTATAAAGCGATTCTACGTCCATAGTGACAAGAATGGTACCTTCGGGAATATTCAGTTCTTCCAATTGTGAAATCAGGTCAGCCGAATCCCTGACGTATGATTCTAGGCGGAGGGCGAAGGGCTGTAGATAGAAGTCAAGATAAGCACATAGTTGTTCAAATATGCTCCCGATTCCAGCTACAATTGGTCTCCCAGGTGGTTTTAGGAGAGACTTGTGTACCTTCGGGAGCATATAGAATGTAGGAACCACAGGGCTTCGTACTGAAAGGAAATCCAGTTCTTTCTTGGATATAATCCCCTTCTGATGTGCATCCAGCAATAAACGATCCACCTTAGTTTTAAAAACATTAGTTGGATCGGAGGGGAGAGGCTGGTAAACATTTCTATTGGACAGCTGACGTTGTGCCTCCTCTAGATATAATTTCACGGGCCATAAAACAATATTTCCCCCCTTATCTGCTTCCTTAATTACCAGATCGCCATTCTCCCTCAGATGCTGTAGGGCCCTCCTTTCCTCAGTTGAAATATTATCTTGTTTATTATTATCCAATTTTAAGGATTGGATGTCCCTGCATACAGCATCAAAAAATACCTGGACTACTGGAAACAAGGAAAGCTTAGGGGTAGCTTGTGAGGGTAGTCTGCCCGGAAATTTCTGCTTACCAAGAGGGGCCGTCTGTTCATCCATCAAATCCAATAGGGTTTGGAAGGCCAATCTTTCGTCCTGGGGGAGGGTATCAATCAATTGAGGTTTATGGTATAGAAGCTTGAAGGTAATTTGTCTACAAAACAAATAAATATCCTTAATAAAGGTAAATTTATTCAGTGTGTTCATAGGGGAAAATGACAAACCTCTGGAGAGGACTCTCTTTTCCACCTCATTAAGTTCATAATCAGCAAGATTAATGATGCTCAAATTACCTTCAGCCTCATGATTTCCAGCTATTTCCTCCTGCGATTGCCTCCCTTGTGGTGCGGGGACCATCCCGTTTTCCTTAGTCCACTTCTCAGGTTGCGGCCGTTTCCTTCTGCCCCTCCTACATCGCTTTCCTGATCGCTTACGTCCGATGATAAAAAATCATCGCTAGTGGATGCCTGATTTTCCCTATTGGACTTAGTTGGTGAAGATACCTGGGGTCTATTTCTCACATTTTGCTTTGCTCTAACATTACCCTTATGGTTCCACTTAAAGATTTCACCAGTCTGGAAATCTTTTTTGTCCCTAATCAGTTTGTTACATTTTCGTTTGATCACCTCTTTCTCAAAAAGGTCGATGATTCCCTTCAGTTTAATCTGAAAGGGTGCTACCACTGAGGTTTGATCGAAATTTTTTAGCTTAGATTCCTTAGCCCTTATTTCTTCTCTAATAGTGGGAAGTAGTTCTTGATCATGTATTAGCAACATATCTAAAATAATAGATGAGCATTTTAGAAGGCCGGACTCCCAAGTTTTTTTGAAAATTGGGTCCGCCTCCCACGCCGGGAAAATTTGAACCCTCAGACCCCTTGGTACAATACCCAATTTTTTATAATGCTCTAGACTCTTTATGTTATACCAGACCTTGGTCAGATTTTTATGTAGTTTAATTAGGTCTGTACCAACTTTTTCAAAACCAGCGTTTTCCCCTGTGGCCTCAGTCAATTGGGCAGTTGTTGGAAGATCAAAAATATCCGCCACCTGGTTAGACCAGGCATTCTCCCTTTCCTCTAGATTCATCCTAATTAGTAGAAAAGGACCATAAAATTAGAAAGAAACAAAGTAAACAAATTTCACTGACAACAGACTAAAAAAGTCTATAATTTTAGAAGGTGTGCCACAACTCCAGAAAAATATCCTATAAGAAGGACACTATAAGCAATCATGAACAAGAAAAATGGGGAGGGCACCACCTAAGGGAATGTAATTACCCTATATAGCAGTCAAATGGGTTCACCTCGGCACACCTATATACAATTTGTATCAAGGAGGAAAGAAGTGTGCATACTGGAGGGATACACCAATTTAAGTGAAAAGAGATTACTTTATTACAAAATTTTAGGACACAAGATCACACACTTTCTTTAAAAACATTTAAAAGACAAAAAGTCATATACAAATCACAAAATGTCCCGACCTCTGTTGAGGTTGGACTATCCTCTGCCACCCAGAGGTGAGCTATCTGGTATTTACCAGGGGTACAGTATTCAGTAAGGTATAGATAGAAAGTACCATAGACAAATCATATATAATGGTACTCATACAATTAGAACCCAAGATTTAGACATACATCATAACATTATGACATTAAATTACATTGCAATATTCAGGATGTCCTCCAATAAATGCAGGTAAAGCGTCACAATATGTAGCCACACTGAGATATAAAACTACAATTCTTTGGGAGAGATTATCCCCCAACAGAGAAAGAAAATACCTCCAGAGTATAGTGTGGCCCACAGATATAATAGGTCCCAATTATTAGCCAGAATATGGCACTAAGAAGTAGAATTTATATAAGTAGAGCAACCATACAGAGAACATTTTCCTATGCATACCAATAAAGCCCAAGATTTGGGCGATATCATTAAAGTAACCTGCAGGTATATTAAATGCCCTAATTACCAGTCATAGCAGACCCAGGGAGATTGGGTGACAGAGGGTACAGGTCCCCACGCGTATCGTCACCAGCTAGGGTGACTTCGTCAGGGGTGGGTTCCCTGTGCCCTAAGCAGTGAGTTTAAATACCTGTAGGTCCCAGACGCCAGTCATAATGGCGTTTCAAAAGAGCGCGCTCTTGGGATACCCGGCGTCCCGGAAGTACCCACTGCGCCTGCGCTAAAGAATTTTTCTAAAGAGGAAGTGAGGGAGGACGGAGTACCGCGCATGCGCGGGACTCCGAAAACATGGCGGCCGCCATAGAAAGAGACAGATTTTCTTTTACAATCCGTATTTTTAGATATACACAAAATAGGGGCCAGTGTATCAAAGCACCCTACAGTAAGTGGAGAACCAAGGTCGGTACTATAGGGGACATACTTGTTCAGTATATATAGAGACATAAGAGTCTCAAAATAGAAACACATTAGCATAAGGACCCCAACTAGAACTCATATATAGTATGCCTATACTTTGTATTAATAGATAGGTGGCTATGTCAAGATTTTCGGGGGGACCCCAAAGATTTTTTAGAGGGGCATTTTATCCATAAGCGCCCCTGTAAGGAATCATATCCAGCTTTTCCATAGATAGAAATTTGCACATATACAAGGTCTCAGGTAGACAAATATGAAAAAAAGAGCCTCAAAATAGAACAAAGGCCAACATTCACAATAGGAAAGATAGATTATCCATTTTACAAAAAGCCATATATCCTAAAAATATACCGTGTATGTGCATGTAATCCCCAAGAGGAATAACATTATTATTATTAACATTGCAAAACATTATGGGGCCTTTTTTCACCTATTTCCCTTGTGAAAACTGGAAATCTGTGATTAGAACAACATTTTAGTGGTAAAAAAGTTTTTTTTCTTCTTCAACGCCCAATAGTATAAAATTTTGTGACACACCTGTGGTGTCAATATACTCACTGCACCCCTGGATGAATTCATTGAGGTGTGCAGTTTGTAAAATGCGGTCACTTGTGGGGGATTTCTACTGTTCTGGCACCTCAGGGTCTCTGCCAATGTGACATGGCACCCGCAAACCATTCCAACTAAATCTGCACTCCAATATAGTGCTCCTTTCCTTCTTCACTTTGTATTGTGCCTATAAAGTAGTTTTTGACCACATATCGGGTACTGGCGTACTCAGGAGAAATTGAGCGACAAATTGTATGGTTCGTCATCTCCTGTTACACTTGTGAAAATGACAAATTTATGGTTAAAAGGAACATTTTTATGATTAAAAATTTATTTTAATTTTCACAGCTCAATGTTATAAAATTTTGTGAAGCACCTGGGGGTTCAAGATGCTCACCAACCATCTAGATAAATTCCTTGAGGGGTCTAGTTTTCAATGTTCGGTCACTTGTGGGACAGGTCAGCAGTTTAGGCACGTAAGGGACTCTCCAAACATGACATGGCGTCTGCTAACAATTCCAGACAATTTTCCATTCAAAAAGTCAAATGGCGCTCCTTCCCTTCCGAACCCAGCTGTGCGCCTAACCAGTAGATTTCCACCATATATCAAGTATCCTTGTACTCAGGAGAAATTGCACAACAATTTGTATGGTGCACTTTCTCCTTTTACCCTTGTGGAAATGCAAAATTTGGGGCTAAATTAACATTTTTGTGGGAAAAAGTAACAATTTTCATGTTTTCCTTCCACATTGATTTGGTTCCTATGAAGCACCTAAAGGGTTAATAAACTTCTTGGAAGTGTTTTTGAGCAGCTTGAAGGGGTGCAGTTTTTAGAATGGGGTCACTTTTGGTTATTTTGTGTCACCTAGGCCTTTCAAAGTCACTTCAAATATGATGTGGTCCCTAAAAGAATGGTTTTGTAAATTTTGTTGTAAAAATGAGAAATTGCTGATGAATTTTGAACGCTTCTAACTTCATAACAAAAAAAGTAGGTTTTAAAATTGTGATGTAAAGTAGACATAAAACATGTAATACAAGCGGATAAAACAAGACTGAGCACAAGACCTTCAAAGCCATCTACACACATCATAGGGAGATTTCATGGCACCTTCTCTCCATCTACCTGATGAACCTGAGGAACATCGGGATCTTCTTGTTTACAGTCCTGTGGGAGAAGAGGATGGGGACATCTCTCTGGTGTTGTCCTCTTACTGGATAGAACTGGAGGAGACACATACAGGGACTGAATTCATTCCTTACATACAGATAATTATAGGTCGTGTGTATTTAGTCCTGTCTATTACCTGGTGATGAGAGGGGTTGGGGAACCTCCATCATGACGTCCTTGTACAGATCCTTGTGTCCTACTAAATACTCCCACTCCTCCATGGAGAAATAGACGGTGACGTCCTGACACCTTATAGGAATCTGACACATACAATGATACCGTCACCCCCGATCCCTTCATAGCGTTAAGCCTGCTTTACACGAGACGATAGATTGTGCGATAGCACAATCGATCGTACCCGCCCCCGTTGTTTTTGCGTCACGGGCAATTAGTTGCCCATGGCACACAAACTCGTTTAACCCCCGTCACATGTACTTACCTTCCGGACGACCTCGCTGTGGGCGACGAACGTCCACTTCCTGGAGTGGGCGGGACGTTCGGCGTCACAGCGACGTGACACGGCAGGCGGCCAATAGAAGCGGAGGAGCGGAGATTAGCGGGATGTAAACATCCCGCCCACCTCCTTTATTCCATTAAGCCGTCGGGTGCCGCGGGAGGCAGGTAAAGCTGCTGTTCATCTTTCCCGTGGTGTCACACGGAGCAACATGTGATGCCACGGAAACGATGATCAAACGCCGCCATTTTAATTAAACAATTTTATGAAACCTAGCGACGAGTACACGACTCACGATTTGTGAGCGATACTGCGTCGCTAGGAGGTGTCACACGAGACGACGTCGTGCGATATGCCGGATATGCGTCACGAAAACCGTGACCCCAACGACAATCTATCATCTCGTGTAAAGCCCGCTTTACTGTATAATGTCCCAGCATTCCCAGCAGTGTCACCTCTCCAGTCAGCAGCTCAATCATCTTGTAGGTGAGTTCTAGGATCTTCTGGTCATTGATGTCCTCATGTATCGGGGGGTGAGGTGGAGGGCCCTTGATTGGGCTCAGGGGTCTTCCCCATCCCTCAGACACTGGGGCCTGACAGCGCTCACTAGAGGTCTTCTTCACTACTGTGTAATCCTGGTTATGGAGAGACACAGTAATAAATCTCACTACAGACATTTCCAGAGTCCTCACCTCTCCAGTTCTCTCCATCTGTTATTCCCATAGATAAGAATGATGTAATGTGACATTATCAGAATCTCTCACCTCTCCAGTAAGCCGGAAGAGGATCTCTAGGGTGAGGTGTAATATCCTCTCCGCCATCTTGTCCCTGTCCATATCCATCCTTCACGGGGCAATCAGGAGAATCCTTTTCTATAGAAGATCTCCACTGAGAGGATACGATATTGTAGGGACCTGAATGGGGAGAAGATGACGATGTAACATCATAAAGAATCCATCATAATAATATAATTACTGGAGACTTTTTATCCAATTACAGACCATAGAAATGATGCGATTATATAGTTAGCACGTTTGGGGTTTGTTTGCTAATGGTTTTAAAAAGCTGCAGAATTTGTCAGAAATGTACTCCAGGTCACCCTGGGCTATTTTTATATAATTATATATATGTATATATATATATATATATATATATATATATATATATATATATATATATATATATATATACATACATACATACATACATACATACCACACATATATTATATGTCTCTCTCTCTCTATATATATATATATATATATATATATATATATATATATATATATATTATATCTATATAGTAATAATTAATAATTTTATTCATTTATATAGCGCTATTAATTCCACAGCACTTTACATACATTGGCAACACTGTCCCCATTGGGGCTCACAATCTAGAGTCCCCATCTGTATGTCTTTGGAGTGTGGGAGGAAACCGGAGAACCCGGAGGAAACCCACGCAAACACGGGGAGAACATACAAACTCCTTAGTATTGGCCTTCCTGCAATTCTGTCAGATAATACTATTTCTTCTTGAGAATGATTGCAATCACAAATTCTTTGGTGTTGTTATCTTCATTTAATGTGTCTTCAATGAAAAAAATAAAAAAAAAAGTCATAAAGCCAAATTGGATATTAAACATAAAACATAAACATAAAAAAGGGGGTGGACAAAAGTATTGGCACTGTTTGAAAAATCATGTGATGTTTCTCTAAGTTGTGTAATTAACAGCACCTATAACTTACCTGTGGCACCTAACAGGTGTTGGCAATAACTAAATCACACTTGCAGCCAGTTGACATGGATTAAAGTTGACTCAACCTCTGTCCTTGTGTGTACCACATTGAGCATGGAGAAAAGAAAGAAGACCAAATAACTGTCTGAGGACTTGAGAATCCAAATTGTGAGAAAGCATGAGCAATCTCAAGGCTACAAGTCCATCTCCAAAGACCTGAAAGTTCCTGTGTCTATGGTGCGCAGTGTCATCAAGAAGTTTAAAGCCCATGGCACTGTGGCTAACCTCCCTAGATGTGGAAGGACAAGAAAAATTGATGAGAGATTTCAACGCAAGATTGTACGGATGGTGGATTAAGAACCTCGACTAACATCCAAACAAGTTCAAGCTGCCCTGCAGTCCGAGGGTACAACAGTATCAACCCGTACTATCTGTCGGCGTCTGAATGAAAAGGGACTGTATGGTTTGTCAAAAAAATACCTGAGAAAGCCTAAAAAAAAGAGGCATTCAAAGAAAAGAACACGGTCCCTACAGTCAAACATGGTGGAGGTTCCCTGATGTTCCTTGGGGTTGCTTTGCTGCCTCTGGCACTGGACTGCTTGACCGTGTGCATGGCATTATGAAATCTGAAGACTACCAACAAATTTTGCAGCATAATGTAGGGCCCAGTGTGAGAAAGCTGGGTCTCCCTCAGAGGTTATGGGTCTTCCAGCAGGACAATGACCCAAAACACACTTCAAAAAGCACAAGTAAATGGTTTGAGAGAAAGCAATGGAGACTACTAAAGTGGCCAGCAATGAGTCCAGACCTGAATCCCATAGAACACCTGTGAAGAGATCTCAAAATGGAAGTTTGGAGAAGGCACCCTTCAAATCTCAGGGACCTGGAGCAGTTTGCCAAAGAAGAATGGTCTAAAATTCAAGGAGAGCATTGTAAAAAACTCATTGATGGTTACCGGAAGCGGTTTTTCGCAGTTATTTTGGTTAAAAGGTTGTGCAACCAAGTATTAGGCTAAGGGTGCCAATACTTTTGCCTGGCCTATTTTTGGAGTTTTGTGTTAAATGATCAATGATTTGATTTTTGTTTCATTCTCTTTTGCGTTTTTTCATTGCAAGCAAAATAAATGAAGGTAATAATACCAAAGAATTTGTGATTGCAATCATTTTCAAGAAGAAACTTAGTATCTGACAGAATTGCAGGGGTGCCAATTCTATATATATTATACATATTTCAGATTTTTTTTTTGTACAAACTTAATGCCATGTAACAAAACCTGAGTCTTTTTCTCCTTGGAGCATTTTGCAAGAATTAGGCTATGTGCCCACGCTGCGGAAAATGCGCGGATTTCTTGCGGAAAAGCAGCGGATTTCCCGAAAATCTGCAGCAGCGGCACTTCCCAGTCATTTCTATGGCTTTTTGGAAATGCTGTGCCCATGCTGCGGATTTTTCCGCGGCGGATTTGGTGCGGATTTTGATCCGGAAAAATCTGCAACATGTCAATTATTGTTGCGGATTTTGATCTGGATTTTGGCTTCAGAATAGGGAAAAAAAAAAAAATCCGCACCAAAATCCGCGGTAAATCCGCGGCAAATCCGCACCTTTGAAAAGGTGCGGATTTTGCAGGAAAGCCGCGGATTTTCATGCAGAAAAATCCGCAGCAACATTCTACCGTGGACACATAGCCTTACATATACTACTTGAACTTTTTTGAAGAATTTTGAGCAACATAATGATGAATTGGGACCTAAGTTTTCAGATTCAGATCCTGTTATACCAGCAGAGCGGAGGTGACCGGAGTCCTGTCCTAAATACTCCGTGGAGGGAAAACTTTTTCGATTTCTACTTGAATACCTTCTCTTCCCGTAATGTAACTACCACTAATGCCAGGATCACATGACTGTATGAAAAAATAAAAACTATCAGTTTCATCCAGAAAAAACATTGACTATTCTTTTCTCACATGTCATTCGGGTGGAATCCGGTTTTTACAGCCATGAATAATTTTCTTCACCATTGACACTTTCCTATGTTAAAGAATTGCAATGTATTCATTAATAGCAGATGCTAGATGGTGGAACTGTTTGAAATCGGATTTATTTTTTTTCTGCACCCATAGACTAGTATGGGCGATTCTCATCCGATTTAATGAAGGCACTACTGCTGTGATTTTTTTTCTTACACAGATTCAGTCAGTGGGGGAAAAAACAAAATATCTCATCTTCGGGCTGGAGTCACACGGCCGTATGAAAAAACAGTCCCATTCTCATGCCGGAGAGTAGGATCATTTTTTCTTACTTGTCGTCCGTGTGTGGTCAGTGTGCTGTCAGTGTGCAATGCGTTTTTTTCTCAGCAGCTATTAGTCATTTACAAGACGATTTATAGTGTTCTCTGCCACATGATAGTAATGTATCCATAAAAACGGACGTCACTTCGATTGTCCGTATGACGTCAATTTTTTTCTCGCACCCATTGACTTATATTGGCGAGACTCGCACGATTTCAGCAGCAAATCGTGACTTTTTGCTCATCCAGAATCTGGATGAGAAAAAAGCAGACCAACTGCTCTGCCTCATTGACTAACATTGGTCCAAGTGCAATGCGAGATTTTCATACGGTCATGTGAGCATAGCCTCACTGCCACATTGAATATCATTGGTGCAAGTGCTATCCCTTTTTACGGGAATGGATTGGTGCCTATAACTGCATAGTAGTTGAGGTTATATAAAATCTTCACAGCCCTAAGAAGTAGCCATTATAGTTTTGTAGAACTCGAGTATACCGTGTTTTTGGAATATTTATCTATCCGCTTTTACTTCTTCCGTTTTGTACACTATGTTGGAATTCTTCAGACTTGCGAAGCAGCTGGAAGTTCTTATCAGACTTTTCAGCCTTTAAGATTTTTACTTTTCACAACCCCACATACTGAGTCAATATCACAACACTAATGCTACAGGTATCTAGTTAATGCAGTATACTGCTCCTTCATCATCCCACAGCCTATTACCACCATATTGGTGCTTGTGAAGCTCAGTTGCTGGCTTGGCATCTTTGAAGTCTGTATTTTTAATTTTACACTTCTACAAAAAAAAAGGGATATTTGACTTTCGGGTGAAGTGTATATAAAACCTAAAAAATTTACGCTACAGGGATATTTTATCATGAAAGTCAGGCATTTAAGTAGAAGCAGCAATGGGGATTTCCTCATCTCAAACCACTTATTGAAACAACAGCCAACAGTGGCGAATTATTACCATTATCTGTGGTGTTACATAGGACTGCAGGTGATGACAGCCACTACATTAACTGTACTCAGAGATATCATTGTATTATCTGTGGTGTTACATCATAGGACTGCAGGTGACATCCACTACATTATCTGTACTCAGAGATATCACTGTGTTATCTGTAGTGTTAGGCTATGTGCGCACTTACTGGATTTTGCCGCGGATTTTTTGCGGATTTGCTGCATGTTTCGCTGCAGAAAATGTTCATAACATCTCTGCAGTGAATCACCAGCAAAACCTATGGGCAAAAAAAATCCTGTGCGCACTGGGCGGAATTTGACAGCTGCATGTTTTGCTGCGGGATTCCCACAGAAAAAACAATTGCATGTCACTTCTTTTCCGCACGTCGCTGCGGGATTTCACTCCATTGACTCCAATGTAATCGTGAAATCCTGCAGGGAATAACGCAGGCAGCAAATTCTGTGCGGTTCACTGCGTTTTGCTGCGTTATTCCCTGCGGTATTTCGCGGTTTACCTCCGGTAATGTACATCGCTTGTCTGCGGTTTTGCAGGGAAGTGATGTCATTACAGGAAGAGGAAGCAAAGCAGAGAGTAAACACACACAGATCACACACACAGAACACATCACAGACATAGAACACATAGACACAGACACATAGAACACACATAGAAAGAAAACAGAAATATAGGAAAAAAAGAACGTGGGCTCCGCTGTATTTTTACCGTCCAGCCGAGGTAAACACACAGTGGCGGCCCGGTATTCTCAGGCTGGGGAGGGAGAGGGGCAGGGTTAATGTCCCCCGCCTCACTCCCCCTCCCGCAGCCGAGAATATCAGCCGCAGCTGCCCCGGGACTGTCGCATGCATTATGCGGCACTACCGGAGTGTCCTCGGCTCTTCCTGCAGCCGTGTAGCAGTGGCTGTCAGGGTAATACAAGGGGTTAATGGTGGTGGATCACCGCCATTAACTCCAGGCTTGATCATGGTAGCGTCTATGTGACAGCTGACATGATCAACCCGTAAGTAAAGTGAATAAAACACAGACACCGAAAAATCCTTTATTTTAAATAAAACAAACAAGCCTCGTTCACCATTTTATTAACCCCTCCTGAAACAAAGCTCCGGCGTAATCCACAGGTCCAGCGCTGCTTACATCCAGCCGCGACTGACACAGCACTGAATGAATGCAGCAGACAGCAGAGGTAATTACCGGTCATTTCCCACGGCCGGTAATGTGAACTGACTGCCGACCGTGGGAAATGCAGCGATCTGTCCTCTATATATCTATCTATCCCTCTATCTATCTATCTATCTGTCTGTCTATCTATCTATCCCTCTATCTGTCTGTCTATCTATCTATCCCTCTATCTATTCTTCTGTCTCTTTATCTATCTATCTCAGAGTGAAATGACTTTTTTTTTTTCAATGTGCTTTATTGCATTGAATGCAATAAAGCACATCCCAACCTGCACGCGGCAATACCGCGAACAATACCGCGGCAAAACCGCAGCAAACCGCATGCGGTTTTCGGGTGCGGTTTGCCGCGGTTTGTTACTGCGGGTGCGGTAATCTTTGAATACCTGCGGAATTTTCTTGAGAAAATTCCATTTTCCAGTGCGCACATAGCCTTACATAGGACTGCAGGTGACATCTGTGGTATCCCGGTACCCATTCTACTGCTGCTGAGGTAAACAGTTGTAGTGTAGTGTAGCAGTAGATCTGTTCCAGTGTGCCAGAATTACTTTGTGCACTGTGAGTCAGGAATATGTAATGCATTGTGTTATGCTGTGTGTACACTGAGAATTGATAAATATACTTTTCTGCCATCTATTGATCAATGTATGCGTATCAAAGTTAGGCTTTCATTCTCCTCACAAAAAGCTGCATTGGAAATGGCTGGGAGGAGTCTCCCATCTCAGTGCCGACACTGTAAACTGGATCAAACTAGACTAGTCAGAAGAGAGGGAAGAAGCTGCGAGAATCTCTATCCCAGTCCATGCTGAGGGGACATCTTTTTATTCATATAATCGTCTCCGCAAAGGAGTGAAGCTCCCTACAGCCAGGAGGGAAAAGGCTGAACACATGCTACCTGCATACTGGTTTTCTATGCGCTTCCAGCCAGAACCAGCATAATGTGACTCCTATGTTACGAACTCTGTCTGCCCTATCCCCTGCAATAGGAGCGGTAGCGCCAAAACCGCGAGACTCGAGTAGCTCCATACCACTAGTATATGGCCACGGGGAGCCAACCTGTGAAGGTCCCTCCATCAGCGTAGCATTACCTGCACTGTGCAGAATATTACCTCCAACAGCAAGTGAGGAGAACTGTACTCCAGCCGCCCTGAGAGGCCCCACACTGAAAACTGTACTCCAGCCACCCAGAGAGGCCCAAACTAAGAGCTGTGCTCCAGTTGCCTTGAGAGGCCCTAAACTGAGGAGAACTGTGCTCCAGCCACCCTCAGAGGCCCAAACTGAGGAGAACTGTACTGCAGCCACCCCGAGAGGCTCCACACTGAGGAGAACTGTACTCCAGCCACCCTGAGAGGCCGCAAACGGCGGAGAACTATGCTCCAGCTGTTCCAAGAGGCCCAATCTGAGAACTGTGTTCCAGCCACCCTGAGAGGCCCAAACTGAGGAGAGCTGTGCTCCAGCCGAGCTGAGAGCCCCAAACAGAGGATAGCTGTACTTCAGCCACCCTGAGAGGCCCAAACAAAGGAGAGCTGTACTCCAGCCACCCTGAGAGGCCCAAACAGAGGAGAACTGTATTCCAGTCACCCAGAGAAGCCCCAAACTGAGGGGAACTGTACTCCAGCTGCCCTGAGAGGTGCCTAAAGTTAGGAGAACTGTACTCCAGCTTCCCTGAGAGGCACCAAACTGAGAACTGTACTTCAGCCTCCCTGGGAGGCCCCAAACTGAGGAGAGCTGTGCTCCAGCCACCCTGAGAGGTCCAAACTGAGAACTGTGCTCCAGCTACCCTGAGAGGCACAAACTGAGAACAGTGTTCCAGCCGCCTCAGAGGCCCAAACTGAGGAGAACTGTGCTCCAGCCACCCTGAGAGGCCTAAAGTGTGGAGAACTGCGCTCCAGCCACCCTGAGAGGCCCAAACTGAGGAGAGCTGTGCTCCAGCCGAGCTGAGAGCCCCAAACAGAGGATAGCTGTACTTCAGCCACCCTGAGAGGCCCAAACAAAGGAGAGCTGTACTCCAGCCACCCTGAGAGGCCCAAACAGAGGAGAACTGTATTCCAGTCACCCAGAGAAGCCCCAAACTGAGGGGAACTGTACTCCAGCTGCCCTGAGAGGTGCCTAAAGTTAGGAGAACTGTACTCCAGCTTCCCTGAGAGGCACCAAACTGAGAACTGTACTTCAGCCTCCCTGGGAGGCCCCAAACTGAGGAGAGCTGTGCTCCAGCCACCCTGAGAGGTCCAAACTGAGAACTGTGCTCCAGCTACCCTGAGAGGCACAAACTGAGAACAGTGTTCCAGCCGCCTCAGAGGCCCAAACTGAGGAGAACTGTGCTCCAGCCACCCTGAGAGGCCTAAAGTGTGGAGAACTGCGCTCCAGCCACCCTGAGAGGCCCAAACTGAGGAGAACTGTACTCCAGCCACCCTGAGAGGCCCAAATTGAGGAGAACTGTACTTCAGCCACCCTGAGAGGCGCCCAAACATAGGAGAACAGTACTCCAGCTGCCCTGAGAGGCCCCAAACTGAGAACTGTACTCCAGCTGCCTTGAGAGGCCCAAACTGAGAAGAGCTGTGCTCCAGCCACCCTGAGAGGCCCAAACTGAGGAGAACTGTACTCCAGCGGCTGAGAGTACTAAGCTTGCTTGTTTTATAAGGAGAAGACACCTACTTTCATAGGCAAAATACTAGGTGTACCCTATACAGTGAATTGCTGCCACTTTCCCTTTAAGATACAGACTGTACACTACAGTTCAAAAGTTTACGTTCACTTAGATATTTCCTTATTTTTGAAAGGAAAGCACATTTTTTTTTTCAATGAAGCTAACATTAAATTAAACAGAAATACTCTATATATTGTTAATATGGTAAATGAGTATTCCAGCTTCAAACGTCTGTTTTTTAATGCAACATAAACATAGGTGCATAGAGGCCAATTTCCAACAACCACCACTCCAGTGTTCTAATGGTACATTGTGTTTGCTAGCTGTGTTAGAAGGCTAATTGATGTTTAGAAATCCCTTGAAAACCCTTGTGCAAGTATGTTAGCACAGCTGAAAACAGTTTTGCTGATTGGAGAAGCTATAAAATTGACCTTCCATTGAGCTAGTTGAGAATCTGGAGCATTACATTTGTTGCTCCCATTAAACTCTCAAAATGGTTCGAAAAAGAGAACTTTCACGTGAAACTCGACAGTCTATTCTTGTTCTTTGAAATGAAGGATATTCCATGACAGAAATTGCCAAGAAATTGAAGATTTCCTACAACGGTGTGTACTACTCCCTTCAGAGGAGAGCACAAACAGGCTCTAACCAGAGTAGAAAGAGAAGTGGGAGTCCGCGCTGCACAACTGAGCAATAAGACATGTACATTAGAGTCTCTAGTTTGAGAAATCGATGCCTCACAGGTCCTCAACTGGCAGCTTCATTAAATAGTACCCGCAAAACGCCAGCGTCAATGTCTACAGTGAAGTGGCGACTCCGGGATGCTGGCCTTCAGGGCGGAGTGGCAAAGAAAAAGCCATATCTGAGACTGGCTAATAAAAGGAAAAGATTAATATGGGCAAAAAAACACAGACATTGAACAGAGGAAGATTGGAAAAAAGTGTTATGGACAGACGAATCGAAGTTTGAGGTGTTTGGATCACACAGAAGAACATTTGTGAGACGCAGAACAGCTGAAAAGATGCTGGAAGACTGCCTGACGCCATCTGTCAAGCATGGTGGAGGTAATGTGATGGTCTGGGGTTGCTTTGGTGCTGGTAAAGTGGGAGAGTTGTACAAGGTAAAAGGGGATTTTGAATAAGGAAGGCTATCACTCAATTTTGCAACGCCATGCCATACCCTGTGGACAGCGCTTGATTGGAGCCAATTTCATCCTACAACAGGACAATGACACAAAGCACACCTTCAAATTATGCATGAACTATTTAGGGAAGAAGCAGGCAGCTCGTATTCTATCTGTAATGGAGTGGCCAGACCAGTCATCAGATCTCAACCCTATTGAGCTATTGTGGAAGCAGCTTGACCGTATGGTACGCAAAAAGTGCCCATCAAGCCAACTTGTGGGAGGGGGGAAGCATGGGGTGAAATATCTCCAGATTACTGCAGCAAATTAACAGCTAGAAGGCCAAAGGTCTGCAAAGCTGGAATTGCTGCAAAGAAGCATTCTGTGCCGAAAGCAAAGTCTGAAGGAAAAAATTATTATTTCAAGTAAAAATCACTATTTATAACCTCATCAATGTCTGGACGATATTCTCTATTCATTATGCAACTCATTTGATAAATAAAAGTATGACTTTTCGTGGAAAACACAAAACTGTCCGGATATCCCCAAACCTTTGAACTGTAGTGTATGTTATCATTCCTTTCAGTAAAGTGTGATGTTTGCAGGGTCACTCATGTGTCCGGCTGCTTGTAACATCACGGGCGCTACAACATCTGCAGCCAGACACCACCTCCATAGGAGCGCCCCGGGGGGTCCTAAACCATCTCCGTAACTGCCATTGACAATTGCTGCGGACACTAGGGAAGTGTTTAGGGGTCCAGCGGCCCAATTCAGCTATCGTGACAGTACCATCTGCAGCCAGTAAAACGACATATCCCAGCTGTCCCCTCTGCAACATCTGGCGCCTCCCCTATGGGTCATCACATATCTACTGCATTATCTGGGGGATTCAGGGGGGAAACATGAAAGTGAAGGAAAAGCTAAAGCGTAATGGAGACTCCCCACCTACCTCCACCTGCAGAGCCGCACACTAGATATTAGTGATGGGTAGTTCGTGAGTGAGTAGTTCAAAATGAACTACTCCTCAGAGTGAACTAGTTCATCTAGTTCACCATCCTGACAGAGATTAGTTCATAATGAACTAAACAGAAAGTGGGAGGAGACAGTGATCCTCTACAGCTCCAGGAGGCTCCTGCCCTCACACTGGCTCTTTATAGCCCCTGATGCTGGAAAAGGAGGTAGTAAAACACTAGACCACACATCAAATACTAATAATAAAAACTGAAATTGCAGAGTAGACAAGACACTGCTCATATGTGTGTATGAGAGAGCGTGTTTCTGTGTGTGTTTCTGGGCTTAGTGAGATGCATCAGACTGAACTAGGCTGCTCTGATTCATTCTCAATACATTTAGTTCAGCAGCTCATATAGTTCATTTAGTTCACAGGTCACATGATGCATTTCCTGTCAGCTCCTCCAGAGAGATACTGAACTAAATGAACTAATCTTTTGAACTAAACAGCAGTGTGAGGAGACAGAGAGTGATCCTCTGCAGCTCCAGGAGGCTCCTGCTCTCACACTGGCTCTTTATAGCTCCTGATGCTGGAAAAGAAGGTAGTAAAACACTAGACCACACATCAAATACAAATAGAATAATAATAATAATAATAATAATAAAAACTGAAATTGCAGAGTAGACAGACACAGCTCATATGTGTGTATGGGAAAGAGTGTTTCTGTGTGTTTCATGCCCCTCACCTGTCTGTGTGATAAGATCAGCCACTTGTAGAGGATCGGCCTCTTGTAGAGGAGCAGCCTCCTGTAGCCTAGATCAGTCTTGCTAAAATCTTTACCACTGGCTCATGTTGTGTTCTGAAAATGGTGGCTGCTGAACTGCTTCTCAGCTCCCTCATACACATTCATTATGAGTCAGTACTCTACACTACCACAGGGGGCGCTGCTGGGCTCCTCATACACATTCATTATGATTCAGTACTCTACACTACCACAGGGGGCGCTGCTGGGCTCCTCATACACATTCATTATGAGTCAGTACTCTACACTACCACAGGGGGCGCTGCTGGGCTCCTCATACACATTCATTATGAGTCAGTAGTCTACACTACCACAGGGGGCGCTGCTGGGCTCCCTCATACACATTCATTATGACTCAGTACTCTACACTACCACAGGGGGCGCTGCTGGGCTCCTCATACACATTCATTATGAGTCAGTACTCTACACTACCACAGGGGGCGCTGCTGGGCTCCTCATACACATTCATTATGAGTCAGTAGTCTACACTACCACAGGGGGCGCTGCTGGGCTCCCTCATACACATTCATTATGAGTCAGTACTCTACACTACCACAGGGGGCGCTGCTGGGCTCCTCATACACATTCATTATGAGTCAGTAGTCTACACTACCACAGGGGGCGCTGCTGGGCTCCCTCATACACATTCATTATGAGTCAGTAGTCTACACTACCACAGGGGGCGCTGCTGGGCTCCTCATACACATTCATTATGAGTCAGTAGTCTACACTACCACAGGGGGCGCTGCTGGGCTCCTCATACACATTCATTATGAGTCAGTACTCTACACTACCACAGGGGGCGCTGCTGGGCTCCTCATACACATTCATTATGAGTCAGTAGTCTACACTACCACAGGGGGCGCTGCTGGGCTCCCTCATACACATTCATTATGAGTCAGTACTCTACACTACCACAGGGGGCGCTGCTGGGCTCCATCATACACATTCATTATGGGTCAGTACTCTACACTACCACAGGGGGCGCTGCTGGGCTCCTCATACACATTCATTATGAGTCAGTAGTCTACACTACCACAGGGGGCGCTGCTGGGCTCCTCATACACATTCATTATGAGTCAGTAGTCTACACTACCACAGGGGGCGCTGCTGGACTCCCTCATACACATTCATTATGAGTCAGTAGTCTACACTACCACAGGGGGCGCTGCTGGGCTCCTCATACACATTCATTATGAGTCAGTAGTCTACACTACCACAGGGGGCGCTGCTGGGCTCCCTCATACACATTCATTATGAGTCAGTACTCTACACTACCACAGGGGGCGCTGCTGGGCTCCCTCATACACATTCATTATGAGTCAGTACTCTACACTACCACAGGGGGCGCTGCTGGGCTCCCTCATACACATTCATTATGAGTCAGTACTCTACACTACCACAGGGGGCGCTGCTGGGCTCCCTCATACACATTCATTATGAGTCAGTACTCTACACTACCACAGGGGGCGCTGCTGGGCTCCATCATACACATTCATTATGGGTCAGTACTCTACACTACCACAGGGGGCGCTGCTGGGCTCCATCATACACATTCATTATGGGTCAGTACTCTACACTACCACAGGGGGCGCTGCTGGGCTCAGTGAGATGCATCAGACTGAACTAGACTGTCCTGAGTCATTCTCAATACAACATTTAGTTCAGCAGCTCATATAGTTCATTTAGTTCACAGGTCACATGATGCATTTCCTGTCAGCTCCTCACAGGATAGGGTGGAGAGAAATACTGAACTAAATGAACTAGATGAGCTAATCTTTTGAACTAATCTTTTCAGTGAACTAGTTCATGGTGAACTAATCACCAAAATGAACTAGATTTCCCATCACTACTAGATATATGGCTGCTCTGTGCTTCCAGGACCTGTGATGATGTCACATGGAGGGGAGGAGTCAGGGGTCACATGATCCTCAGTGTATGGCGGACTCTGCTGTGCTGGGTGTCATGGTGCTGGATGAGGGGAAGTTTATGTGTGGGGTCAGGAAGGGTTAACAGTGTGAATGTAGCAGAGCCGTGTGTGTACGAGGTGTACGGAGCGGAGCCGTGTGTGTGTACGATGTGTACGGAGCGGAGCCGTGTGTGTACGAGGTGTACGGAGCAGAGCCGGTGTGTACAATGTGTTCAGAGCGGAGCCGTGTGTGTACGAGGTGTACGGAGCAGAACCGTGTGTGTACGAGGTGTACGGAGCGGAGCCATGTGTGTGTGACGCCCTGACAAAATCAGGGTGTCACAGAAACCTGCACCCCTCTTCTAGGTGCAGGATTCTCTCCTCTTTAGTCCTCCATCACAATCCCCATTCTGGTACACATCATCAGCCATCAAGACCCTAGTCACCCCCCATGACAATAGGGACACACCAGTGGGCGGGGCCAAGCGGATGGTGACGCCCACCTAGGGGTTCTGAGGTGTTATGAGAGGGAACAAAACAGTTGAGTGGAGAGTTGAGAGACGAGTTGAGTGGAAGACGGTGAACAGGGTAGTCAGGAGCTCCTGGGCTACCAGACGACTTGACAACTGACTAGGTGGCAGTCGGCAGACAGGGCCACAGGCGACGGAGGTCGTGCGAAACCTTAAGTGGACCAGGGCAGGGTCGTAGCCCAACGGTACCGACAGCGGGAATCCTGTCCGGAGCCGTGCACAGACAGGGTACCTGGACCCTAGGGCAAGGAGCAGCTTTAAGCCCCTTACCAATTGACCAGCCGGGGACAAGATATCAGGTTTCGTCCCACAGGAGGCCCAGATAGAGCAAGACGGAAGCCCAACGAGGGGGATAGGGCTCCGCAATTGCCTGCTAAGATCCCACGGGTCAGTTGTCGTGGCCCACAGCTCCTAAAAGACAGTAACATCGGGAGCGGACTTCCCCATTTCACACGGAGCAGTTAATACAAAGGACTCAAACATAAAGTGCAGGTGGAAGGGCCCCTATTCTACTGTACCGTGGTGCGGGATCTGAACACACCCTCCGGAGGCTAATGGCAATTTGGTTTACCATCTGGACTCTGTGTCAAGTTATTTCCGAACTGTGAGTACAGCGGCACCATCCGGTCCAACCCTGCAGACTGCACTCCGTCATCCCGCCTGTACCAGGGTCCCGGGACAACACCTCCCCTACCCGTGGAGGGGATAACATCCAGCTGCCCCACTCCATCAGTCCCGGGCACCAGCGGCAGCGGCGGTGCCACCAAAACCACTGCATACCACGGGTGGCGTCACTGACAAACCTCCCCTATATTTATAATCACCCTTTTTCACTTGCGGGCGAGAGACACGTGCTCATGCCTTGGTCCGGCTTCCCCTCGAGCCACTGCAACGACCCCAGATCCAAGCGACTCGAGCAGCCCCCCCCTGCCGTGGTCTGTTCCCCCACCCGCAACTTGTGTACGAGGTGTGCAGAGCGGAGCCGTGTGTATACGACATCTACGGAACGGAGCTATATGTGTACGAGGTGTACGGAGAAGAGCCGTCTGTGTACGAGGTGTAAGCAGCAGAGCCGTGTGTGTATGTGTACGGAGTAGAGCTGTGTGTGTATGATGTGTACGGAGCAGAGCTGTGTGTGTATGATGTGTACGGAGCAGAGCCGTGTGTGTACGAGGTGTACGGAGCGGAGCTGTGTGTGTACGAGGTGTACGGAGCGGAGCTGTGTGTGTACGAGGTGTACTGAGCTGTGTGTGTACGAGGTGTAAGGAGCAGAGCTGTGTGTGTACGATGTGTACGGAGCAGAGCCGTGTGTGTACGATGTGTACGGAGCAGAGCCGTGTGTGTACGAGGTGTACGGAGCGGAGCCATGTGTGTACGAGGTGTACGGAGCGGAGCTGTGTGTGTATTATTATTATTATTATTGTTTATTTATAGAGCACCATTGATTCCATGGTGCTGTACATGAGGGGGTTACATACAGAATACAAGTATGTATATGTGTATGAGGTGTACGGAGCTGAGCTGTGTGTGTACGAGGTGTAAGGAGCAGAGCTGTGTGTGTACGAGGTGTACGGAGCAGAGCCGTGTGTGTACGAGGTGTACGGAGCGGAGCCGTGTGTACGAGGTGTAAGGAGCTGAGCTGTGTGTGTACGAGGTGCAAGGAGCAGAGCTGTGTGTGTACGAGGTGCAAGGAGCAGAGCTGTGTGTGTACAAGGTGTACGGAGCTGAGCTGTGTGTGTACGAGATGTAAGGAGCAGAGCTGTGTGTGTACGAGGTGTACGGAGCGGAGCTGTGTGTACGAGGTGTAAGGAGCTGAGCTGTGTGTGTACGAGGTGCAAGGAGCAGAGCTGTGTGTGTACAAGGTGTACGGAGCAGAGCTGTGTGTACGAGGTGTATGGAGCAAATCTGTGTCTATACGAGGTGTAACGAGCAGAGCTGTGTGTGCACGAGGTGTACGGAGCGGAGCCGTGTGTGTACGAGGTGTACGGAGCGGAGCCGTGTGTGTACGAGGTGTACGGAGCGGAGCCGTGTGTGTACGAGGTGTACGGAGCGGAGCCGTGTGTGCACGAGGTGTAAGGAGCAGAGCCGTGTGTGCACGAGGTGTAAGGAGCAGAGCCGTGTGTGCACGAGGTGTAAGGAGCAGAGCCGTGTGTGCACGAGGTGTAAGGAGCAGAGCCGTGTGTGCACGAGGTGTAAGGAGCAGAGCCGTGTGTGCACGAGGTGTAAGGAGCAGAGCTGTGTGTGCACGAGGTGTAAGGAGCAGAGCCGTGTGTGTACGGAGCGGAGCCGTGTGTGTACGAGGTGTACGGAGCAGAGCTGTGTGTGTACAAGGTGTACGGAGCGGAGCTGTGTGTGTATGAGGTGTACGGAGCAGAGCTGTGTGTGTACGAGGTGTACGGAGCAGAGCCGTGTGTGTACGAGGTGTATGGAGCAAATCTGTGTGTGTACGAGGTGTACAGAGCAGAGCTGTGTGTACGAGGTGTACAGAGCAGAGCTGAGTGTGTGTACAAGATGTACGGAGCGGAGCCGTGTGTGTACGAGGTGTGCAGAGCGGAGCCATGTGTTTACGAGGTGTACGGAGCGGAGCCATGTGTGTACGAGGTGTACGGAACGGAGCTGTGTGTGTAAGGAAGGAGCGGTCTGTGTATAACGTGTATGGAGCTGAGCTGCATTGTTAATGTCTGATATGTACCGCACAAGTTGTGTGAACCTGGAAGTCCGTGCTGGAACTTTTAGTGCCACAAGTTTGGCTAAGGCTTTCAATAGGGCCAGGTTCACGGATGGCTGGAGAGATGGGTGGGACTATCCATCCACATAGCCCACCCATGAGTGTCTGTGTCACATGGAGTCAGTATGTTTGACATGTGGAGAGTCTGCAGCCAGTATGAGGAGTGCTGGGCTGTGGGAAGGAGCCTCTGGGAGAGGTCCTGTGCAGATATTGGCAGGAGTCAGTGTGTGGAGGCTGCCATACCTCCAGTGTGTATATAACCGCAGACTATAGACCAGAAATCCCAGTGTCTGGAGGCTGCCATACCTCTGGTGCAGGTATAACTGCGGACTTTATAGACCAGAAATCCAACTGTTTGAGAAGCAGCCTCTGACAGAGGCTGCTGGACTCGGGATAGAGGTGATGAAGCTTCTCCGAAGGGATCCCCTGAGAAAGAGAGGGTTCACTTCATCTGACCGGGGTCAATGGGATACCGAAGTAGTATGTGTAACGGCCTGAAAGCCGTATATGTGCGATATGTGCTACAAATACAGTTTATGCTGTGATCTAAATAAACTGATGAACTTTTAAATGGTAGTGCATTCCTGTGTTACCTTGAAGACCAGCAAATGAGTGAGTATGCACCATTATACAGTGTTAACTGTGTGCAACATCACAATATATATATATACATACTGTACATACACTGTTCAAAAACATAAAGGGAACACGAACAACACAATGTAACTCCAAGTCAATCACTTCTGTGAAATCAATTGTCCAATTATGAAGCAACACTGATTGGTAGAAATGATCGGCAATTAGCAAGACAACCCCTATAAAGGAGCGGTTCTGCAGGTGGTGACCACAGACCATTTCTCTGTTCTCATCCTTTTTAGCTGTTGTTTTGGTCACTTTTGCATTTTGTCATTGCGCTCACCCCTGAAAGTGGCATGAGGAGGTGTCTACAACCCACAGAAGTGGTTTAGGTAGTGCAGCTCATCCAGGAAGGCACAGCAATGCAAGCTGCAGCAAGAAGGTTAGCTGAGTCTATCAGCACAGTGTCCAGAGCATGGACCAGATACCAGGAGACAGACCACTACACCAGGAGATATGGAGGGGGCCATAGGATAACAACAACTCAGCAGCTGCACCGCTACCTCCTCCATTGTGCAAGGAGGAGCAGTGCCAGAGCCCTCCAAAATTACCTTCAGCAGGCCACTAATATCCATGTGTCTGTTCAAACTGTAAGAAACAGACTCCATGAAGGTGGTATGTGGGGCCGACATCTACAAGTAGATCTTGTACTTACATCCCAACATTGGCATTTGCCAGAGAACACCAAGATTGGCAGATATGACATTGGCGTCCTGTGCTCTTCACGGATGAGAGCAGGTTCACACTTAGCACATGTGACATACATGACAGAAACTGGAGACACCGTGGAAAGCGTTCTGCTGTCTGCCACGTCCTCCACATGACCGATTTGGCAGTGGGTCAGTAATGGTGTGTAGAGGCATTTCTTTGGAGGGCCTACAGAGCCCTCCATGTGATAGCCAGAGGTACCCTGACTGCCATTAGGTACTGGAATTAAATCTTCAGACCCATTTTGAGTCCATATGTAGGTGCAGTAGGCCCGGGGTTCCTTCTGATGCATGACAGTGCTAGGACTCATGTGGCTGAAGTGTGTCAGCAGTTCCTGTATGATGAAGGCATTGATACTATGGACTGGCCTGCCCGTTCCCCAGACCTGAATCCAATTGAGCACATCTGGGACATCATTTCTCGTTCTATCTACCAAATGCCATGGTGCACCACAGACTGTTCAGGAGTTGACTGATGCTTTAATCTAGGTTTGGGAGGGGATCCATCAGAAGAACATCCACCGCCTCATCAGGAGCATGCCCAGGTATTGTAGGAAGATCATACAGGCACGTGGAGCCCACCACATTACTGATCCTCATTTTCTTGTCTTGATATATTTCCACTGAAGTTGGATCAGCCTGTAATTTAATTTTCCAATTTGATTTTGAGTATCATTCTAAATCCAGACCTCCGTGGGATATTAATTTTGATTTATATTGATCATTTTTATCTTTTATTGTTCACAACACATTCAGCTATGTAACGAATAAACATTTGCAACTGGAATATTTCATTCATTGAGTTATAGGATGTGGTATTTTTTGTTCCCTTTATTTTTTGAGCAGTGTAGATATATATCCCCCAGGGCTAAATGTTTTTAAGCCCTTGCACTTAGTGCATACGCTTTCCCAGTCTAGAAGTTCCACTCCTTCAAAATGGGATAAATGTTTTCTAATGCCCTCCTCTACGTGTCTTCCAGGGTGTATTGCAGTCCTTCCTATTTCTTTGCAAGCCTTGCACTCAGTGCATAGCTTTTATGACTAGCAGTCCCACTATCAAACAATTTTCTCAAAAAGTGTATAAGGCCCTCCTATATGTTTAATACATGGAGTCCCTTTTCTAATTTTTGTCAGTTCTTGCATTGTGCGCATAGGCTTTGTGAAGTTCAGAGTCCCCACTTCATAAATTAGACAAGATGTGTCTGACCATGTCACACACCACATGCCCAGATAACGTAGTAAAATGTTAAAATTACATTTACCGATGACAACCCTCTTTGATGTCACCTACTGCAGTGATAGACAACGGGGAAATACGCTGGAATGGCCTGGCTATTTAGAGATGGAGGAGGTGTGTTTTTTTATTTTGCCTTATATACAATCCATTATACAGTAGAGAATGTTTCCTAACACTTTTCCTGTTAAATCCATTTTATCTGCGGTTTTGCATATTTTATTGTGAGTCTGTAAAAGTGCAGAATTTTCTGCACCAAATAAGCAAGTCACAAATAAGCAACATGCACAGGACATTTCAGGATTCTTATTGACTTAGCTGGCTTTAAGATTCCCTGCAGGTTTTTTGACAAATCTGCACTCAAAAATGCATCTAAAAACACAATGTGTGCACACAACCTAATGCTGTGATAACATTATTTCCAGCAGCTACCTGGGAATTGGAATGAATCCAGGTGTCTTCCTCAGCCTCTTCCCATTCCCTTTGAGCACTGTTTACATCCATTTCAGCACTTTTCCTCACCCGCCAGCCCTCCTTGGTGAGGTCTTCCATAAACATACTAGTTTCCCGTTGATTTTCTTTATATTCCCATATAACTTATTGAATTCCTGTTGTCTGACTGTGACGCCCCTGGACTAGTCAGGTCATCACAGGGTACTGCACGCTCTTTATCTTCAGTGCAGGACTTAAACCCCCATGGTTCTGGGTTCCCAACCTACAGTACTGCCTCCACCCGCATACACAAATCCTAATCACACCTCGCACCACACCCTGTCAGGCACACCTGTGGGCTGCTAAGCTGTAATGAGGCCGCCCACCTAGGGGTCAGGCAGGGAGGTGGTAGGTGACAAATCAGTCGGCTTCAGGGGAGCAAAGGGAGAGGAAGTTCAATGGTAGATCCCAGGGGAGAAGTGGATTAGGTTGCAGATGGTGGTCTGGACCCGGAGGCGGGAGATTGGGACTGGGTGCCTGGCTGAGTCTAGGAGGACAGTCAGCAACCGCAGTCCAATAGCCGGGCTGGGGCCGAAGCACGTCGGGGTACTGGACCCTAGGCCGGGGAGAGGCTTCAAGCAACCCGGCAATTAATCTGCAGAGGACAGGGCCTATATGGACTGTTCCCATGAAGCTCAGATATCGGGGGCACTAGCGCAACGAGGGAGATAGGGCTTTCCAAGCAAAGCAACCCACTGAAATCCCAAGCGTGAGCCCCCGAGAGCAAGCTCCTTTGCTACCCATAGCAGGGAGCGGGGCCCGGACAGCTCCAAGCTTACGGACCACAACGAACACTAAAATTCTGTGCACGGAGGCAGGATCTGGACTATCAGGCAGTGCTGTAGGGGACGGGACCCGAACGAGCTCCCCCAGGAGGGCAGCGGCATCCAGAGACTTGGTTTACAACGTTGTCAGCGTATGCTTTCTTTCTGAATGAGTACCTGATCAGCCCCTGCTACTACCAGAAAGCCTGTGCTCCCCCTGCAATCCACCCCATCATCCAGAGTCCCGGGCCGTCCCTACCCGTGGGGGGGTAACGTCATCTAGCTGCCCCACTCCATCACCCCGGGTACTCCCAACAGCAGCTGCGGTACTCCCTATTACTGCACACCACGGGTGGTGTCACGAACTATATCTCCCCTGTAAATAATCCCCCTTCTACCATTAAGAGTGACCTCGAGCCCCCCGGCTCTGAAGAACCTCGAGCGACGAGTAGCGACACCCGGATCTGACCGCTGCTGGGGTGGTACTTGACCACATCCTTTTTCATGACTGTTCTTTGTCTTCTGATTTTGTGCCATGACTACTCTCGTACTTCTGACTAAAGATGAGCGATCCTTTGGAGGTTCGATTCGCTGGCAGCAAACAAACCCAAATTCCATGTTTTTGAGCCTTGCCCGAGGTGGTTCGGAAACACTGATTGGCAGTTTGACTCTCCATCCAGATACAGCCAGCTTTAAGCAGATCACTTCCGGGGAGGGTGGGTGGACCTTTTTAAAAAAAAAATTCGGTTGCACATTATATCAGATCACACTGTTGTTACCCCCCGTGCGAGCCGTTCAAAACTGCAAGTGGCTTGTACAGGGCTAAGCAACAAGCGTACCTAATCACAGCATTGCTCGTGCGAGGTAAGTTCGCACGTAAAGCATTCGACCTCCGAACCGAGCCCTTTTTTTCTTAAGTTTGTGTTCATTTCGAAAACCAAACCTCCGGTTCTCTCATCTCTACTTCTGACCTGGCTACCTTGACTTTCCTTGCCTCTGGTTCGCTACTTGGCTGGACCATGGAAGCAATCCAGCTGTAATACCAGATCCCAGTACAAGAGATAAAAGGGCGAAGGCTGGGATTACTTTGGAGTTGGTAGAGCCACGTCTGTCCTATGTAGACTTTTTGAGCCAACAGACATGACAGTACTGAGTCACTGTTTAAACCCATCAAGTTGGGTAAGAATTCCCTGTAAAGGGCTTGTTGTCCATGGCAGATCAAATGGTGTGCAGATAGTATATCAGCTTTAACCCCTTCACGACCGGACGATTTTGAGCTGTTTTTTTTCGCCATTCTTATTCCAAGACGTGACATTTTTATTTTTTCAGTCAATATGGTCATGTGAGGGCTCGTTTTTTGCGGAACTGTTTTTTTAAATAAAACCATGAGTTTTACTATATAGTGTACTGGTAAACGGAAAAAAAAAATCCAAAATGTGGAAAAATTGCAAAAAAAAGTGTGATTGCACTATTGTTTTTGCGATGACCTTGATAGTACAATATTACAAAAAGATCTAGATAAGATGTCAGAATGGGCAGATACTTGCCAAATGAGATTTATCAACACTAAATGTAAAGTAAAGCACCTAGGACGGAGTAATCCTATAGCTGCGTATACATTAAATGGAAGTAAACTCGGGACTACAGAACAGAAGGACTTGGGTATACTCATTACAAGTAAGCTGAGCAGCAGCACTCAATGTCAGGGAGCAGCTGCTAAAGCAAACAATATTTTAGGGTGTATAAAAAGAGAGATTAGATCCCGTGATCTCAACATATTGTTACCCCTCTATAAATCACTTGTAAGGCCACATCTAGAATATGGGATTCAGTTTCGGACTCCACATTTTAAAAAGGACATTCTGAAGTTAGAGTCAGTTCAAAGGCGGCTAACTAGACTACTACAAGGAATGGAGGCCTAGAAAAAAGACGTCTCAGAGGAGATCTGATTTATATGTGTAAATACATGTGTGGTCAGTATAAAGGACTAGCACATGACTTATTCATTCCAAAGACAATACTAAGGACCAGGGGCCGTACACTGCGAGTGTAAGAAAAGCGATTCCGGCTGCTACATAGGAAAGTGCTCTTTACAGTTAGAGCAGTCAGACTGTGGAATGCCCTAGGTAGTAATGGCAGACACTATAACAGCTTTTAAAAAAGGGCTGGATGATTTCCTCAGTACACATAACATTGTTGCTTATAAGTGCCTTTGTGACAAAATGTAGAATTGGTGGAGGAAGGTTGAACTAGATGGGCCTAGGTCTTTTTTCAACCTATGTAACTATGTATCTAGTATCTCACACTGCTCTGGTGTGATTTTGGTCAACTCTTCTTCCAGTCTCTTCCACAGTTCTTTGACTGTTGTGGATTTCTTGGCAATAACTTTGTCATCAAGGATTTTCCAAAGGTTTTCTATTGGGTTTAGAGCAGGACTCTGGGCTGTGACCATTTCATTGTTTCAATGTTTTCTGTTTCAAGGAACTGCTTTAACCATTTCGCTATGTGACAGGGAGCATTGCCCTGCATGAAAATTGCTGACTGTTTGAGTGATGAAAGCAAATAAGGAACCACGTGTTGTTGAAGAAAGTTCTGATCCACACTTGCATTCACTCTGCCATGTAGCTGTATGAGAGGTCCAACTCCTGCTGCAGAAAACATTCCCCAAACCATGAGACTTCCTTCACTCCCTTTCACTGAATTCTTAACACACTTTGCGTTCAGTTTTTCCCCAGTTTGTAGACGAACATAATGTTTCCCATCAGACCCAAATAAATTAAACTTGCTTTCATCACTATTATGAACTATAGACCACTTCTCCTCTGTTCACGCAACATAATCCTCACCAAATGTGAGTCTAGCATTGTGATTCTGCTAATGAGAGGTTTGGTCATATCAGAGTGGCCAAATGCTCTTAAACATTGTGTGTTACTCTGTTCAGTGCTGAACTGGCGAGCAATTCCAGCTGCAATGTGGAAATGATTACCCATGGAGAGTCTCCGCATTATCCTGTCCACTCTTGCATTTGACTTTTAATCGAAAAGCTTTCTTGGGGGACTTGTAAGAGTTTGTGATGTTGTAAATGTTCTCGAAATCACAGACTTGGAACAACCAACTTCTCTTTCTATGGCTGATAGGGTCACCCTTTTGGCCTTCATCTGGACAACCTGCTGCTGGAGGGTTTCAGTCACTTTGGAATGGCACACCACTTTTGAAAAGTCAGTGTAAACTGGAAAGTTAGGCTGCTAGTTACATAGTGTTTGTCAGATAATTAAGGAAATTAACACCAGGCACCAGATTAACACCAATACTTTGCAGGTATCTGAAAGTGTTCTCTGATTTTGATACATGTTATTTTACATTTATCTCATTTACATTTTTATCATGTGCTTTACTATAAATTCAATTTAAGAAATAAGCTTTAATCACTGCTAGTTTACTCATGCTAGGATATACCATAATAACATCGGCCGACACAATGACCTTAAGGCTATGTGCGCACGTTGCGTAATTACATGCAGCTACGCTGCGCTTTGTAGCGCAGCGTAACTGCATGCGTCCCCTGCATAATCTATGAAGATTATGCAGGAGCCGTGCGCACGTGGCGTCTTAGAGCGCAGCGCTTCGGCTGCTGCCCGAAGCGCGCGTTCTAAGAAGTGACATGTCACTTCTTCCGTGCGCTTTGCCTGCAGCCCCTGCTCTGTCTATGGGAGGAGCTGCAGTCAGAGCGCATGGAATCGGCTTTTTTTTTTTCACTACGGACATTTTCCGCAGCGATTTGAAGCGCACGTGTGCTCTTCAGATCGCTGCAGAAATTTCTGCAGTGACTGTACGCAACGTGCACACATAGCCTAACATTTAGGAAATTGTGAGTAGTTCTCTAATTTTGTTCTCCAGTGTATACTTCTTCCACTGCATGAGGTTGAGAACACATAGGGGTAAAAAATAACACACTCCTCTATTCACTGATGTCTGCAGCGATTGTGTAGAGACACAGCACAACAGAATTATATATCATTACAAACACTTCCAGATCTTCTCTTATATTTCTATTAGTTCTGTTCCTCCCCCCACAGTGACTGCTGTAAGATGAGAAACTTTACAAGCTATTGTGTTTTTTCGTAAATAAGACCTACCACGAAAATAAGCCCTTGCAGGAATTTTCGGCCATTTTGGAGTATACTTAAAATATAAGCCCTTCTTGCGGTTCAAGAATACAGTAGGACATGTCCTTTAAAAAGCAGACACCCCCAAAAGAGAAAAGACAGTCCCAATAGAAAGCAGAAAGCCTCCCGTCATGAAAATTGATTATACCCTGTATGTGTTCTCAGATGTACAGCAAGATATGAATTCTTGGTAAAACCTTTCCCACATTCTGAACACGAAAATGCCTTCTCCCCTGCGTGGACTAGCTGATGACTAACAAGTTTTGATTTAATGCTAAATGATTTTCCACATTTTGAACAGGAGAATGGTTTCTCCCCTGTGTGAGTGCTTTTATGTTTAACGAGATCTCGTTTGTAAGTAAAACATTTCTCACACACATGACATGAAAATGGCTTCTCTCCTGTGTGAATTCTATGATGTACAGAAAGACTTGATTTCTTGGAAAAACATTTCCCACATTCTGAACATGAAAATGGCTTCTGTCCTGTATGAGTTCTTATATGTTTAGCAAGATCTCCTTTGCTACTAAAACATTTCCCACATTCTGAACATAAAAATGGCTTCTGTCCTGTATGAGTTCTTATATGTTTAGCAAGATCTCCTTTGCTACTAAAACATTTCCCACATTCTGAACATGAAAATGGCTTCTCCCCTGTGTGAACTCTCTGATGTACAGTAAGACTTGATTTTTGGTTAAAACATTTCCCACATTCTATACATGACAATGATTTCTCCCCTGTGTGAATTTTCAGATGTACAGTAAGACTTGATTTTCGGGTAAAACATTTCCCACATTCTGTACATGACAATGATTTCTCCCCTGTGTGAATTTTGAGATGTACAGTAAGACTTGATTTCCGGGTAAAACATTTCCCACATTCTGTACATGACAATGATTTGTCCCCTGTGTGAGCTATATTATGTTCCGCATCCCTTTTGTTATTTTCATTTTGCTTAACAGTCTGTAATGATTCAGAAGATAGGTCCTGTTGATAAGGAATAGATGATAGATTTTTGTTGTAAACGGCTGGCGGTATATCTGGAATTATGTCACACTCTTTAGATATATATGGCGTGATACCATAATCAGCTGCTTCAAATTTTGTAAATGGCAGATTTCCCTCTGAAGCACAGTCATCTGCCAAGAAAAAATATATATATTTTTTCAGAAATACTGCCTTTTTTTTTCAAAAGTATTAAGATTCAATTACTAGATGACGAAGACAAGGGTACAAACGGCAGACAGCAATGCAAGGACTAATGGATTATATTAACACTTTAACGACAGCAGATACGCTATTTCACAGCAGCCATTAAGGGGGCTTTACACGCTACGACATCGCTAATGCCAACTCGTTGAGGTTACGGAATTGGTGACGCACATCCGGCCGCATTAGCGATGCCGTTGCGTATGACACCGATGAGCGATTTTGCATCGTTGCAAAAACGTGCAAAATCGCTCATCGGTGACATGGGGGTTCATTCTCAAAAATCGTTACTGCAGTAGTAACGAGGTTGTTCCTCGTTCCTGCGGCAGCACACATCGCTCCGTGTGACGCCGCAGGAACGAGGAAGCTCTCCTTACCTGTCTCCCGGTCGCTATGCGGAAGGAAGGAGGTGGGCGGGATGTTACGTCCCGCTCATCTCCGCCCCTCCGCTGCTATTGGGCGGCCGCTCAGTGACGTCGCTGTGACGCCGCACGGACCGCCCCCTTAGAAAGGAGGCGGTTCGCCGGTCACAGCGACGTCGCCGGGCAGGTAAGTATGTGTGACGGGTCTGGGCGATGTTGTGCGGCACGGGCAGCAATTTGCCCGTGTCGCGCAACAGATGGGGGCGGGTACCCACACTAGCGATATCGGGACCGATATCGCAGTATGTAAAGTAGACTTTAGGGGCCTTAATCCTCATTGCCACTTTTTCATGTTGCTGAGGATTAAGTGTATAGCGCCACATACAGTGGGTGACAGCTATATATAACAGGTGACACCCTGCGCCATTGCACCCCCAGGTCATCTGATGACACTAGGGTACGATGGCCTGTTAGACCCAGCAATATACAGAGTCTAAAAGGCAGAGTCAGTGAGAAACTAACAGGTTTCAGGCACTGCAATGCACCAGTACTCAAATGCATGAGACCAAACATCAAAGTAAAAAAAAATATTCATGTCCAACAGTGGGGCAAAGTGAAAAATAAAAAAAAAAAGTTAATGTGCAAAAAAAAGGCACAAAACATGAATACCCATTTTGCCTCTAAAAATCCAGCTTCTGGGTTGAAGCAAAAATTAACAAAAATATTACACACAATTGATATTGCCATGTCTGGAATGAACAGTAAAAAAAAACAAACTAAAAAGTATCACGGGGTGTGACGGCATCAGTAGGAACAGGGGAGCCTAAATTGGCCCTCAGGCTAGGGGAACCCTTGTTGACGCTGATTCCAAAGATACGCCTTAAGGTGGCGATGTTTGGGCCGCCTTCCTTACCCTAGTTCCTGAACAACCCTGTTCTATTAGCTCCACTCCTTCCACTCATGATAGGAGTGATTAATCCCGCACAAAAACAGGCAGGGGGAAAAAACAAAACTCAAACTCACAGTGGTACAGACAATACGTGATCAGGAGGAAACTAAAGGGAGGGAGGAAATAATCAGACAGTCAGAGTATTTCCACAACACACCAAACAGCACACAAAAGTTCCCCAGCAGGGGAACAGGATATCAAAGAACAAGGACCGGGATCGCAAAAGCTATCATCAGCATGGCAGAAAAGGCTCCACCATCTTAAAAAGAGCGGAGGCGACTTTGATAAGCAGAGCCGCCTCCAGGTTTTTGTGGACCCCGGGCAAAAGAGTCTCAGTGGGCCCCATCCAAACGTAGACACACACATACACAGATACATACACATACAGGCATACGTACATATACATATTTAAAGACAAATTCATATATACACATAGTCATATACACTGACATACAGTACATAGCTACAGTTAGGTCCAGAAATATTTGGACAGTGACACAAGTTTTGTTATTTTAGCTGTTTACAAAAACATGTTCAGAAATACAATTATATATATAATATGGGCTGAAAGTGCACACTCCCAGCTGCAATATGAGAGTTTTCACATCCAAATCGGAGAAAGGGTTTAGGAATCATGGCTCTGTAATGCATAGCCTCCTCTTTTTAAAGGGACCAAAAGTAATTGGACAAGGGACTCTAAGGGCTGCAATTAACTCTGAAGGCGTCTCCCTCGTTAACCTGTAATCAATGAAGTAGTTAAAAGGTCTGGGGTTGATTACAGGTGTGTGGTTTTGCATTTGGAAGCTGTTGCTGTGACCAGACAACATGCGGTCTAAGGAACTCTCAATTGAGGTGAAGCAGAACATCCTGAGGCTGAAAAAAAAGAAAAAATCCATCAGAGAGATAGCAGACATGCTTGGAGTAGCAAAATCAACAGTCGGGTACATTCTGAGAAAAAAGGAATTGACTGGTGAGCTTGGGAACTCAAAAAGGCCTGGGCGTCCACGGATGACAACAGTGTTGCATGATCACCGCATACTTTCTTTGGTGAAGAAGAACCCATTCACAACATCAACTGAAGTCCAGAACACTCTTAGAGACAGATACACCTACTTCACTAAGTCAACAGTAAAGAGAAGACTCCATGAAAGTAAATACAAAGGGTTCACATCTAGATGCAAACCATTCATAAATTCCAAAAATAGACAGGCCAGAGTTAAATTTGCTGAAAAACACCTCATGAAGCCAGCTCAGTTCTGGAAAAGTATTCTATGGACAGATGAGACAAAGATCAACCTGTACCAGAATGATGGGAAGAAAAAAGTTTGGAGAAGAAAGGGAACGGCACATGATCCAAGGCACACCACATCCTCTGTAAAACATGGTGGAGGCAACGTGATGGCATGGGCATGCATGGCTTTCAATGGCACTGGGTCACTTGTGTTTATTGATGACATAACAGCAGACAAGAGTAGCCGGATGAATTCTGAAGTGTACCGGGATATACTTTCAGCCCAGATTCAGCCAAATGCCGCAAAGTTGATCGGACGGCGCTTCATAGTACAGATGGACAATGACCCCAAGCATACAGCCAAAGCTACCCAGGAGTTCATGAGTGCAAAAAAGTGGAACATTCTGCAATGGCCAAGTCAATCACCAGATCTTAACCCAATTGTGCATGCATTTCACTTGCTCAAATCCAGACTTAAGACGGAAAGACCCACGAACAAGCAAGACCTGAAGGCTGCGGCTGTAAAGGCCTGGAAAAGCATTAAGAAGGAGGAAACCCAGCGTTTGGTGATGTCCATGGGTTCCAGACTTAAGGCAGTGATTGCCTCCAAAGGATTCGCAACAAAATATTGAAAATAAAAATATTTTGTTTGGGTTTGGTTTATTTGTCCAATTACTTTTGACCTCCTAAAATGTGGAGTGTTTGTAAAGAAATGTGTACAATTCCTACAATTTCTATCAGATATTTTTGTTCAAACCTTCAAATTAAACGTTACAATCTGCACTTGAATTCTGTTGTAGAGGTTTCATTTCAAATCCAATGTGGTGGCATGCAGAGCCCAACTCGCGAAAATTGTGTCACTGTCCAAATATTTCTGGACCTAACTGTATGAACATCATACATACAGATACAGACACATTAGAGATATTTCTAATCTGAGAAAGCTAGCAGCAGCCTCACTCACCTCCCTTGCTTGTCACCTATCCTGCTCCTCCCGGGCATGTGGTTGTGCCACGCTTATTGGTGGCCATGACTAACAGACATGACTATGTACGGTGCACACTGACACTGCTCTCTATATATATATATAAATATATATATATATATATATATATATATATATATAATTACAGGAAACGGTGGGGATATACAGCATTAGAGTGGCATACAGCTCTAGAGGGAGACACTCAGCTCTTAAGGGGGTACACAGCACTGGGGTAGGGGGGATATACAGCTCTGGGAGGGTATAACGCACTGGCGTGGGGGGGAGATACAGCTCTGGGGGGTATACAGCACTGGGGAGGGGGGGACATATAGCTTGTGGGGGTATACAGCACTAGGGTAGGGGGGACATACAGCTCTGGGGGTAAAGAGCACTGGAGGGGGGGGACTAAGCTCTGAGGGGTGTATACAGCACTGGGGTAGGGGGAAATACAGCTCTGAAGGGGTATACAGCACTGGGGTGGGGGAAATACAGCACTGGGGTGGAGGAAATACAGCTCTGGGCTGTATAGAGCACTGGAGTGGGGGACATACAGCTCTGGGGGTATAGAGCACTGGCGTCGGGGGACAAACAGCTCTGAAGGATAAACAGCACTGGGGTAGGGGGGACATACAGCTCTGGGGGTATACCGCACTGGGGTGGGGGGATATACAGCTCTGGGCGGTATACAGCACTGTGGTGGGGGACATACAGTTGTGCAGTGTATACAGCAGTAGGGTCAGGAGACAGACAGTTCTGGGGGGGTATACAGTACTGGGCTCATGGGACAGACAGTTCTAGAGGGTATACAGCACTGGGGGTCAGGGCACAGACAGTTCTGGGAAAGTATACAGAACTGTGGTGGGGGGGCAGACAGTTTTGGGATGATATACAGCACTATGGTGGGACAGACAGTTCTGGGAAGGGTATCAAGCACTGTGGTGGGGGGCAGACGATTCTGGGAGGATTTACAGCACTATGGTGGAGGGCAGACAGTTGTGGAGAGGGTATAAAGCACTGTGGTGGGGGCACACAGTTCTGGGGAGATATAAAGCACTATGGTGGGGGCAGACAATTCTGAAGGGTATACAGCACTGGGGGTCAGGGGACAGAGTTGTGGAAGGTATACAGAATTGTAGTCATAGGACATACAATTCTGGAAGGTATACAGCATTGGTGGGTCAGGGGACAGACAGTTCTGGAAGGGTATACAGCATTGGGGTCAGGTGACACACTGGTCTAGAGGGTATGCAGCACTGGGGTCAGAGGACAGAGTTCTGGGAGGGTATATCGCACTGGGGTCAGGGGACAGACAGTTCTAAGGGGGACATACATCTCGGCGGGATGTTGGTGCTGCGGCACCTCCCCTCTCTTCATGGTAGATGGAAGGGTAGATGCTAGAGTGTATGGGCTACTTCCAGGTACTTTCTCTTCAGATGAACTTCAATGCCCCTGCACACAATGCTCAGCAGTGACACGCTAAGTGCAGGAAAATGCGGCTACCGCTCGAGCACTGCGGTCCCCGGAACTCGGCCTGGGGGCCCTAGGATACATCATAGCCTCTACTGACGGCGAGTGGGCCTCCCCAGAGATCCAGAGCCCCGGCAATTGCCCTGGTGTGCCGGGTGCTGATGCCGGCCATGGTGATAAGTCTACTGCAACATGTGACTCAAGCTGCAGTCTACAGACTAGCAGAAGTGAACTCCTGCAAGCCCGATTACTAAAACAAGAGCACAGCTGGTTGATGCCCGAGCCTGCCTGTGCAACTCAAAAGCAGCATTGTGTGGAGTGTCTGGCTTTGTTGTATGAACAGCGTCAGAAGTAGTTCTGGAACTCAGCGCGTTTCGAGCCAGACACCGTGTGACAAAACAATGCTAAAAATGTAGCTCTTCCATCATACATGCTTTTTTTTTATAAAAACTGATCAAAAAGTCATATGTTACAAGAAAAATGGTGGAACTAAAGCCTCAATCGACAAAAAAAATAAAGAATGTACAGCAATCAGTATATTGGTGATGCAAAAACAAATACATTTTTCTAAAAAATTTCCACAACAATGGAAATGAAAAAGCTATTTTGTTTTTAGACACATTTTTAGGCCTAAAACACACTTCCGCAAAAAAAATGTCCGCGTGACAGGGTCCGTTTTTCGGGTCCGTGTTCCGTTTTTTTTGGGGCATTTCTCCGGTACGTATGGCATCCGTGTGATGGCGTATGCGAGCCGTGTGTACGTGTAAAATGTCCGTGTTTGTGTGTAAAATGCCCGTGTATGTGTACGTGGAATGTCCGTGTGGAATGTCAGTTTGTGTGTTGCACAATGTTGTTGATACATGTCGGCTGACAGCAGACAGAGTTGCGCGATGAGAATGAACTAGGGTGAACTTCACCCGACTTCATTGTCATGCCGCGGCTCTGTCTGTGTGCCGCGTACTGATTAGCGGTCACCCGTGAACGATTCACCAGTGACCGCTAATCCCCCGAGTGACTGAAGTGAGCAGCCCTCTCTCATACTTACCGCTCCCCGATCACCAGCACGGCGAGGAACAGCTGTGCAGAGAATACGCGGCAACAATTACTTTGAATATGCCAGCCGCTCATTAATCAATCTCGTATTCCCTGCTTCCCCACCCACAGACGCCTGTGATTGGTTGCAGTTAGACACGCCTCCCCGAGATACCTTGTTAGGCTGGGGGGCTCCCCATAACGTGGGGCTCCCCATCCTGAGAATACCATCCTTCAGCCGTATGGCTTTATCTGGCTGGTATTAAAATTGAGGGGGACCGCACGCCGTTTTTTTTTAATTATTTATTTATTTATTTTACTGCACAGTATGGACACGCCCACCGGTTGCTGTGATTGGGTGCAGTGAGACAGCTGTCACTCAGCGTGGGAGGCGTGTCTGACTGCAACCAATCACAGGCGTCTGTGGGTGGGGAAAGCAGGGAATACGAGATTGATTAATGAGTGGCCGGCATATTCAAAGTAATTGTTGCCGCGTATTCTCTGCACAGCTGTTCCTCGCCGCGCTGGTGATCAGGGAGCGGTATGAGCCGGGGGAAGAAAAAAACCGAGCGCCAATGACTGAGAACAGCAGAAAAAAAGGTAAGTATACTGACTTTAATTTAAAAAAAACAAAAAATAAGATCGCTAGTGTAAAAACGCACACGCACGAAACGTGCTGAACACGTACATACTCCGTGTGCGGTACGTGCAGGCACGGACCCATAGACTAAAGCGGGTTCGTGCTTGCGTGCTGCCGGCCAAAAACGGACATGTCGTCCGTGTAGAAAAGCGCACACACGTACTTACCACACAGTCACACGTTCCGTGTGATTTTACGTGTGTGTGCCATCTACCATTGAATAACATGGGTCTCCGTGTGTACGTGTCTCCGGTACGTGCAAATTCGTACCGCACACGTACAAATTAAACGGATGTGTGTTGCGGGTCTTAGCATGTACCAGTTGTAATTGTACCAATTCGGGAATATTAAATATAGAAGCTCCTACTCACCTGGGCGGTTATCTGTAGGATTCTCCTCTTTACTCCGCTCATCACCCCTCACATATGTCTCTGTAGTATTAATATGGGTCAGATCTTCACCCTGAAACAAATATTGTAAAAGTCACAGACAGATGGAGAAGTCCCATCTATGATCAGCTCTAATCCTGCCATCTCCACTGCTCTCACAACCCCTTACCGATGTGCTGGGAATGTTCTGGCCATCTGTGCCTTAATGACCAAGGATGATTCCAATACATCCTGGCAATTGTGACGGTACAGGCGTGATCTCAAAGTCGAGACTCAGCTCTCACTGTCAGGAGTGGTGTCCGCACCGTTCCGGCCAGTTTAACCCTCTAAATGCTGTGATCAATAGTGATCGCAGCATTTCGGTGGCGGGTACCCGGTCGCTGCCATGGTGAACCTGTTTCGCCTTCATGATGACCCCAGGTTACCCAGCTTCGGAAAGTCTTGCACACCATGCTGGATGCATGGTATGTGAGGCAAGGCGTCAGTGCATATTATCCATTGCAATGATCGTGCATTACAGTGGATTATATCAGTGATCAGAGCACTGAAAGTTCGTGTAAGATATAGAGACAAAGTAAGAAAGAAAAATCCTGAAAGTAAAGAAAGAAAAATTCCAATATTATATATATATATATATATTGTGAGACTGTGACCGGGGTTATCTATGACGGCCGGTATGTCTCGCCCCGGTTGTGCTCACTCCATGATAGAAAGTAACTCCACTACAGGGTTAATGCTGTTTCCCTACAGGCTTAAGGAAGGGTTAAAAGGAAACAGGAACGAGGGCAGGTGTGCCGGGTGTGAGGGAGTGAACAGAACTCCCTGAGTTCTCTGCTGGAGAGGCACATGTATATTGTTGAGGACTTTTGTTTGGATTAAAACCGTGTGCTGTGAACCTTAATGCCTGGATCCCGTGTCTTCTGCTGCGCAGCCGACCGTGCTACCTCACATATGGTGGAGAATCGGCGGGCATGACAGCCGGTGAGGTGTAGCATCCATCCCTGGTGACCCAGTAGCACATGTCCTGGATTCGAGCGGCTATACTACAGCCCAAACCCGGTGACGCCATGGAGGACATACTAAAGCAGCTGGCTGAGGCTAATGAACAGCAGCAACAGACCAATGCACACCTGCTCCGGGCGTTGGAACGTCAGCAGCAATCCTTGCAAGTGCAGGACAAAAGGCACCAAGAACAGCTGGTTCAGGCCAATACACGTCAGCAGCAAGCCTTGCAATTGCAGGAACAAAGACATCAAGAACAGATGGTTCTCCTGGCCAAGTCGATCCGTGCCGGACCGGCAGCAACAACCCCGGGACCGGGTGACGACGGCAGCGTCCGGAAAGTGGTGAGACAAGCGTTGCAAAAGATGACCCCGGGGGATGATGTGGAAGCGTTTCTGGCGGTGTTTGAGCGGGTGGCCGAGCGGGAAAAGCTGCCGACCCCCCAGTGGGCTGAGGTATTGTCGCCCTATCTGACGGGGGAACCCCAAAAAGCGTACCTGGACCTCTGTACCGAGGACGCCATTGACTATGTGACCCTGAAAGCCGAATTACTGGCTCGGTTGGGGGTGAATACCTATGTACGGGCTCAGCGGGTAAATCAGTGGTTCTATGAGGAAGCCAAACCCGTACGCTCCCAGGCCTATGACTTGTTGCATCTTGTAAAAAAGTGGTTGCAGCCTGACACTCTGAGCCCGGCGCAAATGGTGGAAATGGTAGTAGTGGATCGTTTTGTGCGCACTTTACCCGTCACCGTTCAGCGGTGGGTAGGACAGGGTGACCCGAGTACCCTGGACCAATTAGTGTCCCTGGTAGAGCGGCATGTGGCTACGCAGGACTTGATACGGGACACTGAGACTTTGCGTACCGCCCGTCGGTCCGGCCCCTCCAAGCCTAGGGCCAAGGACCCACCGCTGACAACGGTGCAGGAGTCCCCTACCGTCCCGTCTGAGGCCGCGGCCGCCATTCCTGAGGTCCGGAAGGTTCTGTACCCTAAACGACAACCCGTCAAGGGGGTTTCCGTCCCCATTAGATGTTGGCGGTGCCAGCGGGTGGGACATATGGAAGCCCAGTGTCCACTCACCACGGAGCCCATGGATTGTGGGGTTACCCGGCTGGGTTCAATGTATGCTCAGGTGGTGTGTACCGCTGACCTGGTCTCCCCAGAGACGGAGCCCCACTTGTGCCAAATACAGGTGAATGGATGTCCGGTTACAGGATTGTTGGATTCCGGAAGCTTAGTGACCCTTGTGCGATCCACCTTGAGGGCTAATGTAAAGGCCACAGGACGTACCGTGGGGGTGGTTTGCATACATGGGGACCGCCGAGACTATCCCACGGGGATTGTCACCATCACAGCACCTTGCGGTCAGGTGCAACATGAGGTGGGACTTCTTAACACTCTTCCTTATGACGTGATCCTAGGAAGGGATCTGCCCTATTTTTGGACTTTATGGAGGGGACCCCCTAAGTCCCCTCAGATATTGGTCAGTCCGGGACCTGAGCCCTACAATCCTGAATCCGGGACGCCTGCCGTAGGGGTCACCATGATAGGGACAGAGTGTGAACCCGATAGGTCACCCCTAGAGGTATTGGCAGGAGAGGCTGAGATGGTCGAGCCCATCCCGGAGTTGGAGGCGTCCCCGGATACGTTTGGGACAGCCCAACTCCAGGACCCTACGTTAATACATGCCCGGAGTCGGGTGACAGTAGTTGACGGGGTGGCACAGCTGCCCGGTGCCCAGGTAAGGTACCCCCATTTCGCTCTTAAGCAGGATTTACTCTACCGGGTAGATGAAATACGGGGCGTGGGGGTAGAACAGTTGGTGGTGCCCCAGCCGTATCGCCAGCGGGTCCTCGACTTGGCTCATAAACACCTGATGAGTGGCCACCTAGGGGTCAAGAAAACGCAGGAGCGAATATTGCAAAGGTTCTATTGGCCCGGGGTCTTTGGGGAGGTAAAACGGTTCTGCGAAACCTGCCCGGAGTGTCAGCTTACCGCACCCCTGACCCATTTTCGTAGTCCGTTGGTACCGTTACCCATTATAGAAGTCCCTTTTGAACGGATAGGGATGGATCTGGTGGGGCTCCTCGTAAAGTCCGCTCGAGGGCACCAACACATCCTAGTGATCATTGACTATGCCACCTGGTATCCCGAGGCGATACCTCTCAGGCATACTGCAGCAAAGCTTATAGCTCGGGAGTTGTTTGCTGTGTTCTGCCGGGTGGGGTTGCCCAAGGAGATCCTTACGGATCAGGGGACCCCATTCATGTCTAAAGTGACCAAAGAGCTATGCCGGCTACTCCAGATCAAGCAGTTGCGTACGTCTGTGTATCATCCTCAAACAGACGGTTTAGTCGAGCGTTTCAATAAAACCCTGAAAACCATGCTCAAAAGGGTGATTTCAAAAGACGGGAAAGACTGGGATATGATGCTTCCCTATTTGATGTTTGCCATACGAGAGGTGCCACAGGCATCCACGGGGTTTTCGCCTTTTGAATTGTTATACGGGCGACATCCCCGGGGATTGTTGGACCTGGCAAAGGAAACATGGGAGCAAGAGCCCACCCCCCATAAAAGTGTGATTGAACACATTTTGGGTATGCAGAACCGCATAAGCGCGGTCATGCCAATTGTGAAGGAGCATTTACAGGAGGCTCAGGCCGCGCAAAGCGGCCACTACAATAGACAAGCCACCGTGCGGACCTTTAAACCCGGGGATCGGGTGTTGGTATTAATCCCCACGGCGGAGAGTAAATTCCTGGCTCAGTGGCAAGGCCCCTACGAGATAAAGGAAAGAGTCGGGGTGGTTAACTATAAAGTATTACAGCCCGGTAGGCGGAAACCTGAACAAATATACCATGTCAACCTATTAAAACCTTGGCAGGAACGGGAAAGCCTGATGGCTGTTTTTTCCCCACCTCCTCCCTCTGCGGGTCGTTCACCTCCGGCTCCAGCGACCTCCGAAGAGGACGAACCGGAAGTAAGGATTGGAGAAGCCCTCACCAAGACTCAGAGGCGAGACGCCAGACGGTTGGTTCAGCAGAACCCCGATGTCTTCTCCGAGCTGCCCGGTAGGACCAGTCTGATACGACATGATATTGTCACCGAGCCCCACCTGAAGGTACGCCTGAAGTCATACCGGGTACCGGAGGCTCGACGACAAGCCATATCGGAGGAAGTAAAGACAATGTTACGCCTGGGGGTCATCGAAAAATCCCAGAGTGAATGGGCTAGTCCGATTATCCTAATACCAAAACCCGATGGCTCCTTAAGGTTCTGCAATGACTTTAGGAGATTGAACGAAATATCCAAGTTCGATCTCTACCCCATGCCCCGGGTGGATGAGCTGATTGATAGGCTGGGACAGGCGCGATATTTTACCACGCTCGACCTGACCAAGGGGTACTGGCAGGTGCCACTGACGGAGTCCGCCAAGGAGAAAACCGCTTTTGTTACGCCAGAGGGTCTCTTCCACTATGTTGTCTTGCCTTTTGGGTTACATGGCGCTCCGGCCACGTTCCAGAGGTTGATGGACTTAGTGCTGGAACCCCACCAGGCGTATGCATCAGCGTACCTTGATGACATCATTATTTACAGCTCCGAGTGGCAGACCCACTTGGAACAGGTACAAGCGGTGGTGGATGCGCTTCGAACAGCCGGCTTGACAGCCAATCCCAAGAAATGTGCGTTGGGACTCACGGAAGCCCGCTACTTGGGCTACGTGATAGGCCAAGGAGTGATTACGCCCCAAATTAACAAGGTTGAGGCGATCCAGAAGTGGCCTAGACCCCTGACCACGAAGCAGGTTAGGGCCTTCCTGGGTATCGTGGGATACTACAGGAGGTTTGTAAAGGATTTTGCGGGACTATCAGCCCCCTTGACGGACCTTCTCAAAGGCAAGAAGTCCGTCATGGTGCGCTGGACTCCGCAGGCCGAGGACTCCTTCCGGGCCCTGAAGGGGGTCCTGTGCGGACAGCCCGTTCTTGTACACCCTGATTTCCGGAAGGAGTTCATAGTACAGACTGACGCCTCAGAGGTCGGACTGGGGGCAGTGCTGTCTCAGGTGGTTCAGGGGGAGGAACACCCCGTCACCTTCTTAAGTAGGAAGCTCACCCCTCCCGAGCGGAATTATAGCGTAGTGGAGAAGGAGTGCCTGGCGATCAAGTGGGCCTTGGAGTCCCTACGCTATTACCTGCTGGGACGGCAGTTTCGCTTGGTGACGGATCACTCTCCACTGGTCTGGATGAGGTCCGCCAAGGAACGGAATGCCCGGGTTACCCGGTGGTTCCTTTCTCTGCAGAACTTCCGGTTTACGGTTGAACACCGGGCCGGTAGGTTCCAGGGCAACGCCGATGCCTTGTCCCGCGGCCCGTGTTTGATGGCAGGAGTTCAACCCCGCTCGCTTGAACTGAGGGGGGGAATATGTGAGACTGTGACCGGGGTTATCTATGACGGCCGGTATGTCTCGCCCCGGTTGTGCTCACTCCATGATAGAAAGTAACTCCACTACAGGGTTAATGCTGTTTCCCTACAGGCTTAAGGAAGGGTTAAAAGGAAACAGGAACGAGGGCAGGTGTGCCGGGTGTGAGGGAGTGAACAGAACTCCCTGAGTTCTCTGCTGGAGAGGCACATGTATATTGTTGTGGACTTTTGTTTGGATTAAAACCGTGTGCTGTGAACCTTAATGCCTGGATCCCGTGTCTTCTGCTGCGCAGCCGACCGTGCTACCTCACAATATATATAATCCATTTATATTTAATGGAATTGTTCTTTTTAGAATTTTTCTATTTTACTGCGTCTCTATATCTCACACTGACTTATATATATATATATATATATATATATATATATATATATATATATATATATATATATACACATACATATATATATATATATATATATATCTATATATAAAAATAAAAGTCAATGTAAGATATAGAGACGAAGCAAAATAGAAAAGTTCTGAAAAGAAAAATTCCAATAAATATAAATTATACATATACATTATATATATATATATATATATATATAAAAAACCACGAACTTATATATATATATATATATACAGTTAGGTCCAGAAATATTTGGACAGTGACACAAGTTTTGTTATTGTAGCTGTTTACAAAAACATGTTCAGAAATACAATTATATATATAATATGGGCTGAAAGTGCACACTCCCAGCTGCAATATGAGAGTTTTCACATCCAAATCGGAGAAAGGGTTTAGGAATCATAGCTCTGTAGTGCATAGCCTCCTCTTTTTCAAGGGACCAAAAGTAATTGGACAAGGGACTCTAAGGGCTGCAAATAACTCTGAAGGCGTCTCCCTCATTAACCTGTAAACAATGAAGTAGTTAAAAGGTCTGGGGTTGATTACAGGTGTGTGGTTTTGCATTTGGAAGCTGTTGCTGTGACCAGACAACATGCGGTCTAAGGAACTCTCAATTGAGGTGAAGCAGAACATCCCGAGGCTGAAAAAAAAGAAAAAATCCATCAGAGAGATAGCAGACATGCTTGGAGTAGCAAAATCAACAGTCGGGTACATTTTGAGAAAAAAGGAATTGACTGGTGAGCTTGGGAACTCAAAAAGGCCTGGGCGTCCACGGATGACAACAGTGGTGGATGATCGCCGCATACTTTCTTTGGTGAAGAAGAACCCGTTCACAACATCAACTGAAGTCCAGAACACTCTCAGTGAAGTAGGTGTATCTGTCTCTAAGTCAACAGAGGAGACTCCATGAAAGTAAATACAAAGGGTTCACATCTAGATGCAAACCATTCATCAATTCCAAAAATAGACAGGCCAGAGTTAAATTTGCTGAAAAACACCTCATGAAGCCAGCTCAGTTCTGGAAAAGTATTCTATGGACAGATGAGACCAAGATCAACCTGTACTAGAATGATGGGAAGAAAAAAGTTTGGTGAAGAAAGGGAACGGCACATGATCCAAGGCACACCACATCCTCTGTAAAACATGGTGGAGTCAACGTGATGGCATGGGCATGCATGGCTTTCAATGGCACTGGGTCACTTGTGTTTATTGATGACATAACAGCAGACAAGAGTAGCCGGATGAACTCTGAAGTGTACCAGGATATACTTTCAGCCCAGATTCAGCCAAATGCCGCAAAGTTGATCGGACGGCGCTTCATAGTACAGATGGACAATGACCCCAAGCATACAGCCAAAGCTACCCAGGAGTTCATGAGTGCAAAAAAGTGGAACATTCTGCAATGGCCAAGTCAATCACCAGATCTTAACCCAATTGAGCATGCATTTCACTTGCTCAAATCCAGACTTAAGACGGAAAGACCCACAAACAAGCAAGACCTGAAGGCTGCGGCTGTAAAGGCCTGGCAAAGCATTAAGAAGGAGGAAACCCAGCGTTTGGTGATGTCCATGGGTTCCAGACTTAAGGCAGTGATTGCCTCCAAAGGATTCGCAACAAAATATTGAAAATAAAAATATTTTGTTTGGGTTTGGTTTATTTGTCCAATTACTTTTGACCTCCTAAAATGTGGAGTGTTTGTAAAGAAATGTGTACAATTCCTACAATTTCTATCAGATATTTTTGTTCAAACCTTCAAATTAAACGTTACAATCTGCACTTGAATTCTGTTGTAGAGGTTTCATTTCAAATCCAATGTGGTGGCATGCAGAGCCCAACCCGCGAAAATTGTGTCACTGTCCAAATATTTCTGGACCTAACTGTATATATATATATATATATATATATATATATATATATATATATATATATATACAGTGCCTATAAGTAGTATTCAACCCCCTGCAGATTTAGCAGATTTAGCAGGTTTACATATTCGGAATTAACTTGGCATTGTGACATTTGGACTGTAGATCAGCCTGGAAGTGTGAAATGCACTGCAGCAAAAAATAATGTTATTTCTTTTTTTATTTTTTTTTTAAATTGTGAAAAGTTTATTCAGAGGGTCATTTATTATTCAACCCCTCAAACCACAAGAATTCTGTTTGGTTCCCCTAAAGTATTAAGAAGTATTTCAGGCACAAAGAACAATGAGCTTCACATGTTTGGATTAATTATCTCTTTTTCCAGCCTTTTCTGACTAATTAAGACCCTCCCCAAACTTGTGAACAGCACTCATACTTGGTCAACATGGGAAAGACAAAGGAGCATTCCAAGGCCATCAGAGACAAGATCGTGGAGGGTCACAAGGCTGGCAAGGGGTACAAAACCCTTTCCAAGGAGTTGGGCCTACCTGTCTCCACTGTTGGGAGCATCATCCGGAAGTGGAAGGCTTATGGAACTACTGTTAGCCTTCCACGGCCTGGACAGCCTTTGAAAGTTTCCACCCGTGCCGAGGCCAGGCTTGTCCGAAGAGTCAAGGCTAACCCAAGGACAACAAGGAAGGAGCTCCGGGAAGATCTCATGGCAGTCGGGACATTGGTTTCAGTCAATACCATAAGTAACGTACTCCACCGCAATGGTCTCCGTTCCAGACGAGCCCGTAAGGTACCTTTACTTTCAAAGCGTCATGTCAAGGCTCGTCTACAGTTTTCTCATGATCACTTGGAGGACTCTGAGACAGACTGGTTCAAGGTTCTCTGGTCTGATGAGACCAAGATCGAGATCTTTGGTGCCAACCACACACGTGACGTTTGGAGACTGAATGGCACTGCATACGACCCCAAGAATACCATCCCTACAGTCAAGCATGGTGGTGGCAGCATCATGCAGTGGGGCTGTTTCTCAGCCAAGGGGCCTGGCCATCTGGTCCGCATCCATGGGAAGATGGATAGCACGGCCTACCTGGAGATTTTGGCCAAGAACCTCCGCTCCTCCATCAAGGATCTTAAGATGGGTCATCATTTCATCTTCCAACAAGACAACGACCCAAAGCACACAGCCAAGAAAACCAAGGCCTGGTTCAAGAGGGAAAAAATCAAGGTGTTGCAGTGGCCTAGTCAGTCTCCTGACCTTAACCCAATTGAAAACTTGTGGAAGGAGCTCAAGATTAAAGTTCACATGAGACACCCAAAGAACCTAGATAACTTGGAGAAGATCTGCATGGAAGAGTGGGCCAAGATAACTCCAGAGACCTGTGCCGGCCTGATCAGGTCTTATAAAAGACGATTATTAGCTGTAATTGCAAACAAGGGTTATTCCACAAAATATTAAACCTAGGGGTTGAATAATAATTGACCCACACTTTTATGTTGAAAATTTATTAAAATTTAACTGAGCAACATAACTTGTTGGTTTGTAAGATTTATGCATCTGTTAATAAATCCTGCTCTTGTTTGAAGTTTGCAGGCTCTAACTTATTTGCATCTTATCAAACCTGCTAAATCTGAAGGGGGTTGAATACTACTTGTAGGCACTGTATATAAAAAAACATAAACAATGAAAACAGAATGAATACAGGGATTCCCTTGCTGGTTTCCCATGCTGGTACTAACCTGACTTCAAACTAGACTGGCAGCACCTTTGCAAATGTGAACAGGTGCCTTTCTGTACATGACGTAATGTGAAATATATGAGAAAAAAAAGGAACAGTAGCACTCTGTAAAAATCCACAATAAATTCTACCTAATTAATATTAGCCAGTTGATGCAGTTTAGAGTAGAACCAAGCAAAGCAGGGTGCAGAGAAGGGGCGCTGGGCTAGTATTACAATGGCCATTTTAATATATACCTCCAAAAATATTTATTAGGTAGAATTTATTGTGGTTTTGCAGCGTGCCACTGCTCCTTTTTTTTTTCCTCATACTTATATATATATATATATATATATACACACATATACACACACACATATACATACACACACACACACACACACACACACACACACACACACACTATATATATATCATACATATAATAAAAAGTACACATATTTGGTATTGCCGCATCCGTAATGACCCTGTCTATAAAACTGTCCCACTATTTAACCCCTTCAGTGAACAAGGTTAGAAAAAACAAAAGCTTAGCAAAAACTGTCAATTCATCATACAGATAACAAAAAAGGAGGAAAAACACAAGATCAAAAAGTAAAACAAGCCGCCATACAGCTCCGGCAGCGAAAAAAGAAAAAAATATATATAGCTCTCAGAATACAGGGGGTTTATATGTTGTTCTGGCACTTGGATCGCTATCTCTTTTGCCATCTTATTGAAGACATCTCCTCCTGCTTGGTATGCAGTTTTTGAGTGCGGCGCATGCACCCTTGCTTCCTTTTTCCTCTTCCCGCCCGCGGAAGAGCACGCAGTCAGAACAGAAGCTGCCCCCAGCAGCATCAGCTGCTCACTGCATGGCACTATAAGCCAACAGGAGGATGCTTGGAATAGGTCACATCACCGCAAGTCTCTTTAGACACCCTTTACTTTATCACACAAGTAAAGGACAAAAAGATTTCCGGCACATCCTCTGGATTAAAAGGTAATTTTCTTTATTCCAAGTTACATTAAAACAAGTCGTGAGGAGGGGGAGCCGGACATGCTTGGATGAGGAAGCTGCTTCCCTGAGCTCCTCTCTATATCTCCCCACAACACTGGCATTTGGCTATAAAATGGGCAAAAACTCCGGTAAAAAGACTGGGCCCCGTGCCCCAACACGACTCTCCACCTCCCAGCACGATCTTGGGTCATATCTCACCCGTTCTCGAGACGCTGGCCTGACCCTGCATCCATACCCAGAGAATGAAATAAGGTCTGACGTCTCTGCATTCGGTCCCGTGAGTGGGGGGGACACACTGGGGATCGGTATGGCAGTGGGAGCTCCCCGGGGCTCGGGAGGGCCTGTGCCCGAAGCTGTGGAGAAGACAGGAGGGGACTGTGAGCCCCCAACGCCATTCCAAGATGGCCACCGCACGCCTCCTACCCCAATCTTGAAGTGTGCGCTGCTCTCTGCAATCTCCCCGACCGCTGTGCTCCCAGCCAATGTGCAGCCTGGGCACCTGTCCGGATCAGAGATAATCTGCATACCTCAGCAACTGGCCCCACCTGCAACAATCCCTGGTGCAACTGTGGGCCCTGCACCTCCCCAGGGAGTGACACACGTGCAGGCTGATGTTAACGCCGCGCCCCTGCAAGCACACTCCTTGCAAGTGAAGCCACCGACCCTGATGATCTCCAGTGCGCAGCATGCAATGGACACCTCGACGGGAGCCTCGAGCGGCAAGGTGGCGTCAGAGGCAGGCATCTCTTCAACACTTCATGCCTGGGGGGGGATATCGCCATGGAGCTTGTTGGTACTTAATCCGCTCCTGATCTTTATGCCAGCCCCAATCACCTGCTACCAATGGCATTACCATCATCCCCGGGTGCTTGTGGTGGGGAAGGGTCCCGTGCCCCAATGGAGTCCATTGATCAGCCCTGGGAGATCCCCACGAGAGAATCTTCCCCTACACCCTCAGTAAAATGGTCCACAGGTTCCTCCTGGGCGGACAGCCCGACAGGACCAGGCGGCGGCCAGAGAGGATCTCCTCAGGAATCCCAGGTCAGGGAGACCATGGTGCTCGGGGGTCCCCCACTCACTACGAATCACCGCTGTGCCGCATGTGGGAAGTGGCGCAACTACCTCTCATGGTCCGCAAATAATATATGGTCCAGTCCTGCAGGACTCTCTGCGTGTGCACTCCACAGCGCCTTTTTCAGTTACTTCAATGGGCAAGGACCGCCCAGCATCTTTGGCAGACCTGCGGTCCCTCTTACAAGTAATACCCACTAAGAATGACATTGCAGCCTTGGCTAATCAGGTGGCGGCGGAATGTAAACAAGAATTTGCTCAGCTACGAATGGACCTTTCCTCACTCACCCATAGGGTGGATGGCTTAGCAGACCAAAAATCAGCATCTCAGGTTACCATTCAATCTATCCAAAATACAGTGCAAGGTCAATCTAAGCAATGTTTTGCCCTCCAACAACATGTAGTTGACCTGGAGAATAGAAACCAAAGGAACAATTTACGCAATTGGGGCCTGCCTGAGTCAATTGCCAAACCTGATATTCCCTCGGTTCTTACCTCAATCTTTAATAATTTGCTGAAACGACCACCCGGCGCTTGAACTTGATAGAGCTCATAAGGCATTATGCCCATTGGACCCAGAGGATCCTCACCCAAGGGATGTTGTATGCAGGGTACATTTCTTTGCCGCAAAAAAGGCAATCCTCCAGGCAGCACGGAGGAGACAGAATCTATCATATAACAGTTCTACCATTCGCATCATGCCAGACCTCTCGAGACATATGCTTGCCCAGCGGGCCACCCTCAAGCCTTTGTTGGATGTCCTAAAAGAAAGGGGCCTCCCGTTCCGATGGGGTTTTACTTTCTCTCTGGCGGTACAAAAGGACTCACAGTGGTGGGTCTTGAGATCCCCGGAGGACATCCCTTCATTCACTTCAAATTTGGGCTTACCTTTAATCTCCATCTCTCAATGGCCCACTACTCTCCTGCAACCATGGGCCCCGAGGAGACATGACGTCTCCTCTGGGGTGTCTTCCCCTCCTGGCCCTGCCCTGAGTCTGCCCCCAGGAGGGGAACGTGGTCGTAGATCTGGACATACCTGGCGACTGACCTAGACAGGCGCGGAGGATGTGCTGGATTACACATTGTGTATTGACTCCAGTTAAATAAGCCAATTGACGTTTACGTGTTGTAATATTGCTTATTCTTTGCTAATTGCCCATATTGTTCAAAGTTTTTTCCAAATATCGTTGCCGGTGATTGGGGTTAATTTTAAGGTTCAATTCTTTTCAAAAGCTCTCGCCAATAGACTGGCACCTTTGCTTCCAAAAGTGATACACACAGACCAGGTGGGTTTTGTGGGGGGCCGAGAGGCAAGAGACAACACGAATAAGACGTTTCTTCTGCTGACTCGGGCGAAGGCAAAGGCACTACCTATGTGTTTACTTTCCATAGATGCGGAGAAAGCCTTCGACCGGGTCAGCTGGAGTTTCATGTTGGCAGCGTTGAGACAGGTGGGGATAGGTGACAGGTTCCTTAGAGGAGTGGCCTCCCTTTATAGTACACCGACTGCCAGAATAAAGGTAAACTTTCCTGTCCTTTCCTGTCCTTACTGTCCGCGCCAATTAGCATAAAAAAATGGTACCAGACAGGGTTGTCCCTTATCCCCCCTCCTATTTGTTCTCGTAATGGAGCATTTGGCTTTTGCCATTAGACAGAACCCAGATATAAAAGGGATAGAGGTGGGAGAGCATCATTGTAAAGCGGCCTTATATGCAGATGACCTCCTCCTATACATTACACAGCCCCACATATCCTTTCCCTCCTTGGTTAAGGAAATTGAGAATTTCGGACATATAAGCAACTTTAAAGTTAACTATAATAAATCAGAAGCCTTGAATTTCACTCTGCCGGGGAGGGAAGTAGATCATATTGCATCCAACTTTCCTTTTAGATGGCAGACATCGGCCCTGACTTATCTGGGGGTGGCAGTACCACGGGACAGTACCAAGATTTTTCACCTCAATTACCTCCCTTTGTTGGAACGCACTATAAGAGATCTTAAACAAATCGATAGACAGAAACTGTCCTGGTTTGGACGTATTAATGTCATCAAGATGGATGTTCTCCCTCGTTTTCTATATATATCTTTCAAACTGCCCCTATAGCACTACCATCGTTTTTCTTTACCAGAATACAGTCAATTATTAACAAATTTGTGTGGGGAGGGAGGAGCTCTCGGGTGGGGAGGAGAGTGTTGAGTAGAGGTAAGGGAGAGGGGGGGGCAGGGTTGCCAGACTTTAAAAAGTACTACAAGGCGTCTCTTCTGCTGAGACTAATGGATTGGCAATTTAATAGGAGCACTAAACAATGGGTGAGAGTCTGGAGCAGGTTTGCTCCGAAACGCCCCTGCGGTTCCTCCCGTGGATCACACCGCTGCGGAGGGGACAGATAGATGGAGAGGCGGAGTTTCTCAGGGCATCCCTGAGGGTCTGGGACATTGAGTGCAGGCGGGCATCTCTCTCAAGGGGTCCTGGTCCACTCTCACCACTTTTCTCTAACCCGGAGTTCCCCCCAGGGATGGGAGTCGAGCGTTTCTTAGGTTGGAGGAGGGGCGAGGACACACGGATAGCCCAGACTTTGCACGGTTTGGAAGTACCCCCCTTTTCGGCCCTTTTGCTCCCAGAGGGTCGGCATCCAACGGCTTGGCTGGAATACCTTCAACTTAGGTCCTTCTTGATGGTTGACAACAGACTTGGGCTTTTTGCGTCTCAGCCCTCAAAATTTGAACAATTGTTTTTGCGGGAGGATTCTCCCGGGCATCTCTTGTCTCTGGTTTACTCCTTCCTGATTACAGAGGCGGACATGGGAGACCTTAAATATATCAAGAAGTGGAATAGAGATTTGGGGACTTTCATTCCTGAGGAGGACTGGAAAAAGTCCTTTATCCTCACTCATATATTTTCCATCGCCTGTGCAGCACAGGAAAAAAATTATAAGATTCTGACCCGTTGGTACAGGTGCCCGGATACTCTACACGCAATATTTACCGGGGTCTCAGATAGCTGCTGGAGATGCGGAAGGGGAAGGGGGACAATGCTGCATATCTGGTGGGACTGCCCATTAATACAACCTTTCTGGAGGTCCGTGTTCAAAGCATACGCTGTGATTTGCGGAGAGCAGTTGGTGGGTTCCCCTCAGATGGCGCTGCTTTCAATTCTCCCGGGATCGCTTAAATCACAGAAAGCGGGCCTTCTGAGATACTGTCTTACGGCGGCACGCATGGTGATCCCGAGATACTGGAAATCGACTGGGGTGCCATCTGTGAGGTAGTGGTTTGCGGAGATGGCCATCATCCACAGGATGGAGTCCCTAACGGCAGAAACCAATGACTCAGTGGATACATTTCTTAGGATCTGGACACCCTGGACCCTGGCTCTTGATTCTCTACCATTTCAGAAACTTATTGGTAACGCATGACGTGTGTTACGTTAGTCCAATGTAGCGGCCCGAGTACTGGGGAAGTAATCCCTACCATGCCTTCCCTCCCTCTCTTTCTGTTGCTCTTCTCTCCCCCTTTTCCTTCTCTTCTTTTCCTTATCTTTCCCCCCTTGCTACTTTCCTTTCTCTCTGGTTCTCGTTAAATCTTCAAATTTGTACCTTTTCTTTTTTGTTTTCGGCAGTAGCCTCACTTTGTTTGAGGTGTAGTTCTCAATTGGAAGGAGATTGTCTGTATTATAAAAGGTGGTTACATGTCATATGCGTGCCTTATGATAGTAAGAGAAGAGGTGTTAGTTAGGATGTGGCTTATACTCTTCTCTGTAAGTTGACATGAAGTAATCACGTATTTGAATCTTCTTTTTTTTTCTTCCTGTAAATTCTCTTGTTTACTTTAATAAAGAAAGATTAAACATAATTTTAAGGTTCATTGTGTATTTTAGAGCTATGCCTGGTTATGTCTGACTTCTATCTCCCCCAAATAGGTTGGGACCCTCTGTCTTGCCTAGATGTGGCGGATATGTTCCCCAGGAACGGTTGTTCCAAATTAGAGTTTTGTGCAGGAATACTATACCTGCCGTTTTTGTTGTTTTTGCTGTTTCTGTACTCTTCCTGTTCTCTATACTTTGTTCCCCCTCTCTCCTGTTCACAATGGCCGGACTGGTTTAGTCAGATCTTTTATCTCAGGTTTCATTAATTTCTTACTCTCTTATAGATGGCTGACCTGACTATCGCCTCCTTTAATGCCAGGGGTCTCAATGTTCTGGAGAAGCGGTCACAGATCCTCAACCATTTTCATAAACGTAAGGTAAAGGTAGTGTGTTTTCAGGAAACCCATTTTAAACATGGTCATGGCCCCTCCCTGAAAAACAAATACTACTCGACCTGGTACTTCTCAGACAACCCAGATTCTCGTTCTAAAGGAGTGGCAATCGCCATTCATATGTCTTTCCCCCATCAAATTTTAAACTGTACATCAGACAGTATGGGCAGATCTATTAATCGATTGATCTCATTAATTGCTGGGAATCAAACCCTAACAATCATAAATGTATATGCCCCAAATCAAAGGCAGGACAATTTCATTGTCAACCTCATCAATACTGTGATACCCCTGATTCGGGGTCCAGGAATCCTTTGTGGTGACCTTAATGCCACCCTTGACCCTACGCTGGATAATTCCAAAGGGAAATCTAGCATTCCTTACGCCACCATCAAACGTATTAAGAAAGCTCTTCTGTGCCTACAATTATTTGATACATGGAGACTGAAACACCCATCTCACAGAGACTATAGCTTCTATTCCCACTCACAAGACTCATATAGTTGCATAGATTACATTCTCATACAACATAATGCTCTCCCATGGGTCCAGCACATTGGCATAGGAAACATATTGTGGTCGGACCACGCTCCAGTCTATTGCATGGTCACAATCCCCTCCCTACCAGTCCCCACAGGGTCATGGAGGCTTAATGAGTCGCTGCAGATGGATGAGCTCTGTGTCTCTGACGTACAGACCTCCATTACTCAGTTTCTGGAGGATCACTCTGCCGACAACACAGCTCCCACCTATAAGTGGGAAGCACTAAAGTGCGTCGTGCGAGACATTTTCATAAAACATGGATCTCGTATCAAAAAAGAAAAGGCCCATGATATGGTAGTAGTTCTCAACAAAGTCTCTGAACTTGAGCTCATCCACAAGCGGGCCTTATCAGCCACAACTTTGCAGGCCCTTCTGCAGGCTAGACCGAAGGTCAAGAAGTTAATGGACTCTTGATATCAGCGTTTGTTGCAGGTGGGGAGGGGGAAGTTTTAAGAATTTGGAGACAAGTCAAGCAGGTTGCTGGCTAAAGCTCTGATGGAGGGCCCACACCACCTTAATTCCTTGCATCAAGAACCCACGCAACGAGCTACTCTACGCCATTCCTGACATCTCTAGTGAGTTCCATGCCTTTTATTCTAAACTCTACAACCTGACCCACGAATCCCCTGAGAGGGACAGTTCAACATACGATGCCTTTGTGACGCCCTGGACTAGCCAGGTAGTCACATACATACCAACACACACCCCCCCCACCCTAGGCAGATACACCAGCCAAACCAAAAACCCTTGTTGCCTCCCTCCAGGGTCTGATGTCCACACCAGGAGGGGCGGAGCCAGGCGGTTGGCCCCACCCACCGAGGAGTTCACAGGCCTGGAGGTGGGAAAAGTGACAGTTCTGTCTTGGAGGTGAAAGTGAGAGGAGTGAACACTTGAAGTGTCTGGGTTGGAGCCCAGACACTGACAGCAAGGTTGGCAGACGGTGGTGGCCGTCTGCAGGAGTTAGTGGAACTCCGCTGAGCCGTAAGGACCGGGGTCGGGCGACGGCCCGCCGGTACCGGATCGGGGAACGGAGTGAAGCTAAGCACACAGGCAGGGCCATCGGACCCCGACCAGGCTTGGAGCCGCCGTCAATAGTCAAATCCGAATGTGACAGGAACCCCCGGGGTTCCCTAACAACCAAGTCCCGATTGAAGGCAACCGTCCACCCAGAGAGGATATACAGCCACCGCCACAGGCTAGAGATCCAAGGGCCAGCGCCTGCGGGCAACACGGGCTCCTAAGGCACCTATACGCCGGGGAGAGGACTACCGGTGGGCAACCACAGGAGTCAAGAACTTTCTAAAAGGTGCAGGGAAAGACAGCCACCATCAGCCGTCCGGGGAGAGCACAACAACAACATTGCAGCCGGCTGCGGGACCCGTCCATCAAGCTGTTTGGTTTACCAGAGACTCTGTCATTGCCTATCTGAGTGAGTACACCAGAGCCATCCGGCACCGCGCTGCCCCTGCACCCTGCACCCCGGCCATCCGGCCTCCCCATTACACCACCGGGCCCCGGGATCACCAACCCCCCTTCACACGGAGGGGACAACATCTCAGCTGCACCCTGCCATCTCTCCCAGGATCCCCGTTACCAGCAGCGGTGGTGCCATCATCACCACGTCCTGTGGGTGGCGTCACGAACAATCTCCCTAAACAAACCACCCCTTTTCACTCACGGGTGAGGAGCGCTGCTCGAGTCCCCGGGTCCGTTCCACTGCTCGAGCCACCGAGCAGCAGCAACAGAAGCGCCGGATCCGAGCGTGGCGAGCGCGTCCCCTCCGCCCGCGACAACTTGGCATCACGAACAGGATAGAACCCATCTACTTACCAGTAGAAGTGCGCCTTGTAGTCTCCGCCGGCGGCGTCCGGACGAAAAATTGAAAGCGCCGCCATCTTTGGCGCGAAAATCTCCCGCTCGAGCGTCTTCCCCGAGCAGGGAAGGCGCGAAAGCGAATCCCCGCCCCCAACAAGCGGAAGTGCTAGAAAGAACCAAGGGGGGGCGGGTGAAAGCCTGCCTAATGTAGCCGCGGGCATAAGAAGCGGGGACGCCAGGACTCTGCAACATATCCGGTTCCTGGAAGCCTGCCAGCAAGCATGTCTGTCCCGTCAGGTGATGCCGAGATTCCCGAGCCCACGCCAGGAACAGCGGCGTGGGTGGAAGCCTGGACCGCACAAATGTGCTGCCACCTTCAAAACCAGGTCCGGTTTTTGATGGAGCGCTGGGTGGCCGAGATTGAGGAAGTGGCGGCGGCCGTGCGGAGACGCGAGGTGGAGGCAGTGTTGGAGGAGCGGGTAAGCGGCCCACGCCCCTGTGTCCGAGAAGGACCGGCCGCTGCTGCTTAGGGGCCCGGCCTGCGTCCGCTCACCCTCCTGTCTCCCCCGCCATCCGTACCGGTTGCTGTTGCCCCTCCACTCGGTCCGCTACCCCCAACATCAGTAGCGGAACCTAACCCGTCCGCCCTAGAGGACCGGCCTGGGGGCGTTGTCCGTGAACGGCCCGCATCCCTCCCGCTGCCATGGAAGATCCCGCTGTAGGTGTCTGTCCGCGACAAGAAGCCGTCGGCCCTGGAAGTGGCCGTACCGACAGAGGACCCGGCCCCGGCAGTCCGCCCGGCCTTGGAAGAACCGGCCGCTGCAGGCCCGAAGGCCCAACCGGTGAGGCCAGCTGTCCCTGAGTCCCACACCTCGGCTGAGGCTGCGCCAGGCCACCACTGCAAAGCAGTAGTTCAGGCCATGTCACCGCAGGACCCCCACAAGAGAGTACCGGTCGTGGCCGGTGTGGGTGCGGTCCAGTGGGGCCCGACCCGAGCGCAGGGGTCTGCCAGCGCCCCTTATTGGGACAGGGAACCAAGCCAGTTGGGCCGAGAGATTGCCGCCAGGGAGCAGCAGAGGGCCGAAGTGATGGTGCGAGTGATTAAGGAGAAGGATGCACTCCGCCATGCCACCTTTCGGGTGCAGGGCCCGGCGTACGAGGGCCAAGTCTGGCAGTTTGACACGCGGAGGGGGTTCGGTTTCATCTACGAGCCGGGCCTGGAGGCCGAGGTGTTTGTGGCCCGCCGCGACGTTAATTCGCACCTCCCAACGGGCCACCCAGGTCGCGATCTGTTGCCGGGCGACCTGGTAACCTACACCCGACACTGCGGGAAGAGGGGCTGGTTTGCCCTAGTTGTCAAGCAAAGGGAGAGCCACTGTGTACAGGTGCGGCCCCAGCCTCCTCCTCCACTGAGTCGTCTGGATAGCGAGCTGGAAGAGGTCCTGGATGAATATGACCTCAAATAGTGGCAGCGGCCCTCCGTTGCAACCAAGTTGTCCCCGTTGGGACCCTCAGCATCTTGTTTTCCAATGAATGAATCAAAATCAACCAAAGTTTCACCTGATTGTCGTCAGTGATTATCCCGGCCGTTGCCGGCAAGTTGTCCCCGGAGGGACTCTATGTGTTCACCACCCACATGAGAAACTGCTCATGAACATGCCCGAGAACTTGCAGGCCACCCACAAACTAGTGGGCCTGTAAATAATGTTGTGGGCTGGATTCCGTCCGTGCCGCCTCCGGAGAGGCAGATTGGAGGAAGGGCCCGCAGCAGAGCAGGCTGGGGCCGGGCCACCACCTGGACCGGTGGCCATCCTCTGGGGGTCAGTGTTCCCCCTGGATGTGGGGTCCCCTGAAGTGACAGTCGGGTGCGAGACACCGTACCCGTTCCCGCTTGGGTAACCTGGACCAGGACTGGGGTAAAGGGGTGCTGCCCGTTTCTTAGGGGCAGCATCAAGGATCAGGTTATTTGGGTAGGGGAGCAGATGACCACGAACCCGTCCGTTTGAATAAAGTTGTTCAATATTTGAAACGTTAAAGCAATGCACCTCCCGTAAAGGAAGACCTATAGAATATACATATGTTGAATGTGTTAAATGTTATTTATCTTTTTCAGTTGGGAAAATAAAACCGGTGATGGACGGGCAGCCCACGGACGGTCTGCATTTTACCAAGGGGGAGTGTGACGCCCTGGACTAGCCAGGTAGTCACATACATACCAACACACACACACCCCACCCTAGGCAGATACACCAGCCAAACCAAAAACCCTTGTTGCCTCCCTCCAGGTTGTGATGTTCACACCAGGAGGGGCGGAGCCAGGAGGTTGACCCCACCCACCGAGGAGTTCACAGGCCTGGAGGCGGGAAAAGTGACAGTTCTGTCTTGGAGGTGAAAGTGAGAGGAGTGAACACTTGAAGTGTCTGGGTTGGAGCCCAGACACTGACAGCAAGGTTGGCAGACGGTGGTGGCCATCTGCAGGAGTTAGTGGAACTCCACTGAGCCGTAAGGACCGGGGTCGGGCGACGGCCCGCCGGTACCGGATCGGGGAACGGAGTGAAGCTAAGCACACAGGCAGGGCCATCGGACCCCGACCAGGCTTGCAGCCGCCGTCAATAGTCAAATCCGAATGTGACAGGAACCCCCGGGGTTCCCTAACAACCAAGTCCCGATTGAAGGCAACCGTCCACCCAGAGAGGATATACAGCCACCGCAACAGGCTAGGGATCCAAGGGCCAGCGCCTGCGGGCAACACGGGCTCCTACGGCATCTATACGCCGGGGAGCGGACTACCGGTGGGCAACCACAGGAGTCAAGAACTTTCTAAAAGGTGCAGGGAAAGACAGCCACCATCAGCCGTCCGGGGAGAGCACAACAACAACATTGCAGCCGGCTGCGGGACCCGTCCATCCAGCCGTTTGGTTTACCAGAGACTCTGTCATTGTCTATCTGAGTGAGTACACCAGAGCCATCCGGCACCGCGCTGCCCCTGCACCCTGCACCCCAGCCATCCGGCCTCCCCGTTACAACACCGGGCCCCGGGATCACCAACCCCCCTACCCACGGAGGGGACAACATCTCAGCTGCACCCTACCATCTCTCCCGGGATCCCCGTTACCAGCAGCAGTGGTGCCATCATCACCACGTCCCGTGGGTGGCGTCACGAACAATCTCCCTAAACAAACCACCCCTTTTCACTCACGGGTGAGGAGGGCTGCTCGAGTCCCCGGGTCCGGTCCACCGCTCGAGCCAGCGAGCAGCAGCAGCAGAAGCCCCGGACCCGAGCATGGCGAGCGCGTCCCCTCCGCCCGCGACACCTTCTCCCTTAAACCTGTCATTGGTTCTATAGGAGCGGAATTGGAGAGCCTTTTTTCGTTACAAGATATTCTAGCAGTAATTCGGGATACGCCCGGTAATAAAAGCCCTGGCCCAGACGGGTTCCCTGCCAAGATTTACAAAGCTTTTGCGGAGCAGTTAGCTCCCTTGATGCTCCTATCATTTTACTCTATATCGAACGATACCCCGTTCCCACCCCACTCCACGTTGGCACATGTCGCTCTACTCCGTAAGCCTGGAAAGGACCCCACTGCGTGTAGTAGCTTTAGACCGATCTCACTACTTAATGTTGATCTAAAAATCTATGCTATACTCCTCGCTAACAGAATTAACACCCTGCTGCCTGATCTGGTGCATTTAGATCAAGTTGGCTTCGTTCCTGGTAGGGAGGCAAGGGACAATACCCTTAAGACCCTAGATCTAATCCACCATGCACACACTCAAAAACTCCATTGTATGTTATTATCATTAGACGCCGAAAAGGATTTCAATAGAATCTCCCGGCAATCACTTTCACAGAAACTATCCCACATTGGTTTTGATCGAATCTTTTCCTCAAAAATTATGGCCCTATATCACTCACCGACTGCCCATCTTAAAATTAATGGCACCCTGTCGAGGCCCTTCTCTATTTGTAATGGGACCAGACAAGGGTGCCCCCTGTCCCCATTGCTCTAGATCCTAGTTATGGAGAATCTGTTATCGGCCATTCGCGCTAACCCCGATATTCAGGGAATTAAAATCGCTAATTGGGAATATAATTGTGCCGCTTTCGCCGATGACCTCCTCAAATATTTACAAAGCCCGCTTACCTCTCTCCCGTCTTTGATGAAGGAACTGAACTAATTCAGTAAATGGTCCAATTTTAAAATTAATTTAGACAAATCAGAAGCCCTGAACATCTCTCTTCCTCAGCCAATAGTCAACGTTATAAAACCAAAATTTCCATCACCATCCCATCCGATATATCCAGGCTCTTTCAATTAAACTTTCAAAGTTTTTTGTCTAAACTTGAGAGTGATCTGGCTTCCTGGCATCATGGCACCCTCTCATGGTTCGGAAGGATTAGCGCCCTCAGAATGACAGCCTTACCCAGACTGCTGTACCTGTTGCAGACGGTTCCGGTATATGTTTCGGCGTCCTACTGGGTAAAGATGCAGCATTTATTCAACCAGTTTGTATGGTCTAAGGGGCGATCCCGTCTCGGGAGTAGCGTCCTGACCAGTACCAAAGGTGCGGGAAGGGGGGGGGGGGCTGCCTGACTGTCGGCGATACTACCTGGTGGCCGCCCATGCCAGGGTCCTGGATCTTCTGCACAATCTAGGGTCAAAGTCATGGGTCCATCTAGCTCATGATTTGTGCCCCCTCTCGGTGCCGACCCTGCTGTGGACGTGGCCACTGCTCACAAGACACAAAGTCAGGATGTCTTATAGCACAAACACTAAAAACGGTTCACTCCATAAAATTGTGTAATCGTATGCTTCAACAATCGGGACCTCTTATGCCACTGACAGATAATCCCGACTTTCTGCCAGGTGCTTCGTCAAACAATTTTTTTGGAAGCTCAAAACAGAGTCCTCTGAGATTGGGGCAGGTAGCTCTGGGTGGGGCTCTTCTATCACTCTTGGAGACTGTAGGGAACCACAATTTCAAGACTCGGTTTCACTTTGAATATGCCCAATTAAAACATTTCCTATCCTCACAAGATTACGCCTCGGCCTATTCTTCTCCTCTAACTCCCTTTGAAAATTTTTGCAGCACGGCACACACTATTAGACATGCCATTTCGAAGATTTATGTGATTATGACATACGAGGCAGAGAAGTCCCCCCCCCCCGTTTCTGTGCAGCATGGGAGACAGAGCTTAACCACGTGTTTCCTGGGAACCAATGGGAGCGTTGCTTCCGCCTTACCCACAAATCCGTGGTGGCCACAAGGATGCAGGAGACCAGTTATAAAATCCTTTCTAGGTGGTATAGGGTTCCTGAATAGCTTCATGCATGGTGCCCGGAAATAGATGACTCATGTTGGCGCTGTGGTGCACAAGGGGGCACCATGTCCCATATCTGGTGACATTGCCGAGCTTGGCGGCCTTCTGGGAGAAGGTGTTGGAGGCTATTCGGGAGGTCACGGGGATTACAGTCCCTAGACGCCCCGAGGCAGCCTTATTATTTATGTTTAAAGTATCGGAAAAGATTTATAAGAAATCCCTGTTGGGGTATCTTTTTCAGGCCGCCAAGACAGTAATCCCACGGAAATGGAAAGCAGTGGATCCACCAACCCTGGAAGAATGGGTGTTAGAGGTGAACGTGATTCACCGAATGGAGACGGTGATGGCCCAGTCGTGAGGACAATCTGCGGAGATAGCCACTAAGTGGTTCCTGTGGGAATCATTTCTTTCTGGCCCAGGGTTCCGTGCACTAACCTAATCTCCTGGACAATTGACCCCCTGGCATATATTATATTATCTACAGTAGCCATATACTCTTCTTTTTCTAGTCTACAGCCCACTGAAGGACTTACCAGACCTGGCCAACAAGCCTCCCCCCCCTCTTCTTTTCTCCTTTTTTCTTTCGTTGGTCACATCTTCTTGTACCCCTCCAATCGCGCTCTGCCTTGTTTCTCTTTCTTATCCTTTTGTTCTACTATTCTTGGTTTAACATGTTAACCAGGTTTATATATAAGGAATAAAAAGAAATTCTTTATTCGACCTTTGGAGTGCGACCTTTCATCTCTACATTGTGGATCTTGTATCGCCTTTGCTTTGGGACACGCACCCAGGTCTCCACCTGCCTGAAAGCACAGCTTTGTCAGCCATACGGGGATCGGCGGTGCCCGGTATCCTCCACTCAGCTTTAAGGTTTATATATATACCTGTATTTGCACTGTGATTGAGCCTGCAGCTTTGATGTAGTGTGAGAGCTCGATGTATAATACCTCATTGATAAGTTGGTTAACTGTCATGTGTTTTATTACTTCCTTAAAATAAATAAAAAAAATTAAATTGGAAAAAAAAAACAAGACGTGAAGTCATCCATCAATCCTGGCCCTTTACATTATATAGCAAAATCCTGGTGCTTGGTTCTCTTTAACCCCTTAACGACCGCGGGCAGTAAAATTATGTCCTAGTGGTCATAGTATTAATCTTCCCCTGCTGTTGTCGGCAGCAGGGGGAGATCGGCGCACATCTCAGCTGATTTATACAAAAGACATGTGTGCCTGCTAGGTACGAGCAGAATCGCTATCCGCCCGTGCCTTTTAACCCCTTAAATGGTGGTCAATATGTGACAGCGCCATTGTTATAGCGCGATCGCTATTATGTTACTCACAGGCCGATTCCGGAAGTCACGTGACGTCATCACGTCCTTTAACCAGCAGGAGACTGCTGTCGGTTATAAGAGATGATCATTTCTGCCAGTCTGAGCCGTCCTGCTCTGATCGGGAGAAATAAATGAGCGATCAGACTGCTGATCGTTATAGTTATAGTTAGGATCGCTGTGTTAAAAAATGCCCGATTTATCAAAATATGAAATCAATTGATGTGATCGGTAAACTGCGTAGCAGCAAAAAAAATCCAAACACCAAAATTACGTTTTTTGGTCGCCACAAATTTTGCGCAAAATGCAATAACAGGCGATCAAATCTTAGCATCTGCACAAAAATGGTACCGTTAAAAACATCCGCTTGAGACACAAAAAAGAAGCCATGACTCAGCCACAGATCCCGAAAAATGAGAACGCTACAGGTCGTGGAAAGTGGCACAAAACGTACGACACTTTTTTCAGACAAACTTCTGATTTTTTTTAACCCCTTAGATAAAAGTGAACTATACATGTTTGGTGTCTACGAACTCGCAGTGACCTCAGGCATCACACCCACACATCAGTTTTACTATATGGAACACTGTGAATAAAATATCTCAAACACAATAGTGCAATAGCACTTTTTTTGCAATTTTTCCACATTTGGATTTTTTTCCCCCATTTTTCAGTACACTATATGGTAAAACTCATGGGTTTCATTTAAAAGTACAACTCGTCCCACAAAAATTGAGCCCTCACATAACCATATTGACTGAAAAATTTAAAAATTATGTCTCTCGGAAGAATGGCGGAAAAAAAAGCGGAAAGCGCAAAATCGGCCAGTCATGAAGAAGTTTTACGTATAATGGCCTTTCCTAGTTACTTATTCATTCCCTCCTCCACACTATATAAGAGGCCATTTCCACCGGCGCCCAAGGGAGCACTATCAATAGTGTGAGGAAGTGATGTAGTGAAGACAGTGGCACTACAGCACATGTTTCACTGGGTGTTCAGAGTTTCCAAATCACACTACACTAAACAAAATCTTAAACGAGTATAAAACATGATACTAATGGATAAAACAAGACTGAGCACAAGACCTTCACAGCCGTCTACACATCATAGGGAGATTTCATGGCACCTTCTCTCCATCTACCTGATGATCCTGAGGAACATCGGGGTCTTCTTGTTTACAGTCCTGTGGGAGAAGAGGACGGGGACATCTCTCTGGTGTTGTCCTCTTACTGGGTAGACCTGGAGGAGACACATACAGGGGCTGAATTCATTCCTTACATACAGATAATTATAGGCCGTGTGTATTTAGTCCTGTCTATTACCTGGTGATGTGAGGGGCTGGGGAACCTCCATCATGACGTCCTTGTACAGATCTTTGTGTCCTTCTAAATACTCCCACTCCTCCATGGAAAAATAGACGGTGACGTCCTGACACCTTAAAGGAACCTGACACATACAATGATACCGTCACCCCCGATCCCTTCATAGCGTTACTGTATAATGTCCCAGCACTCCCAGCAGGGTCACCTCTCCAGTCAGCAGCTCAATCATCTTGTAGGTGAGTTCTAGGATCTTCTGGTCATTGATGTCATCATGTAACGGGGGGTGAGGTGGAGGGCCCGTGATTGGGTTCAGGGGTCTTCCCCATCTCTCAGACGCAGGGGCCTGACAGCGCTCACTAGAGGTCTTCTTCACTACTGTGTAATCCTGGTTATGGAGAGACACAGTAATAAATCTCACTACAGACATTTCCAGAGTCCTCACCTCTCCAGTTCTGTCCATCTGTTATTCCCATAGATATAGATCTGAAAATAAGGAGCGCTGATAGTGTAACACCAAAGTGATCAGTGGGGTATATCTGGAAAATATACACTCACCTGGATCAGTTGTGACAGTCACAACCACTAGTGCGCTTGAGATAATTGCGTCTGCTGCAGCCCCACGTGGATGAGCATACAAGACAGGGCAGAGAAGGGGTTAATGCTGCGCATCAGCCAAATGAAGACGTATAATGTTGATGAAGATGAATAAAAGAATACTCATCTTCATCAACATTATACGTCTTCATTTGGCTGATGCGCAGCATTAACCCCTTCTCTGCCCTATCTTGTATTCCCATAGATAAGAATGATGTAATGTGACGTCATCAGAATCTCTCACCTCTCCAGTAAGCCGGAAGAGGATCTCTAGGGTGAGGTGTAATATCCTCTCCGCCATCTTGTCCCTGTCCATATCCATCCTTCACGGGGCAATCAGGAGAATTCTCTTCTATAGATCTCCACTGAGAGGATCCGATATTGTAGGGACCTGAATGGGGAGAAGATGACGATGTAACATCATAAAGAATCCGCTGTAATAATACAATTACTGGAGATAATAAGGGGAAACATATGAGGAGACAGAACGTGTAGATTGTGTGTGGAGTGAAATATAAGGATAATAGCCGGGCAGGACCCTTAGTAATTGAGGTCACAGTGATGTCATCATCACATGACTTACAGCCAATCGAGGGCCACAGAGATCACATGTCATGCATAGTGACATCACCGCTGTGACCAATAACGTAGCTGCAGTGATGTCATCAGAGACCGAAGGAAATACAGGAGCATCACCCCGAGAACAACACAACCGCACTTCTATAATCCGCCTGCTGCGCCCCCTGTGCACTCTCCACAGCAGAGGATGTCGGGAGAAGGGTCTGGTCTATCGGATTCTCCACAGTTGGATCTTTTACTTCCAGCAGATAAACAGCGGCCGGATGATTCTGACAGCAGAGAATAGAGAACACAGGAGCCGAGAGCCGAGCGTTCCTGTATACAGGAAGAAAGCCACCAAGCGAACGATTGTTCTCCCCCTGCAGCTAATGTGTATGGACAGGGCCACCACTAAGTATTTCAGGGCCCCATACTGACAAATTTTTTGGGCCCCTTGAGACTCTGCCCAAGCTCCACCCCAGCTCCGCCTGCAATGCTCAAACCTTCCACACTCTCACCGCAATGCTTGAAAAGACGTGCATATACTTATACACTGTATATGTACACACACACACACACACACACACACACATCATTGCCAAAAGTGTTAGCACCCTTGAAGTTGTTCCAGATAAAAAGTATTTCCCTCAGAAAATTTATAATACACCCACTACACCACCTCTGTCCATAATACACCTTCTAAACCACCCCTCTCCATAAAATCTCGCTTACACTGCCCCATGTGTAATATCCCCCCAGACACTGCCTCTCTGTATAACATACCTACACACAATGCTCCGTGTATAATATCCCCACACGTACACTGCTCCTCTATATATTCCCCACACACGCACTGCTCCTCTGTATAATTGTGTATAATATCCCCCACACACATTGCTCCTGTGTATAATATCCCACACACACTGCTCCCCTTTATAATATCCTGACACACATACTGCTTTTCTGAATAATATGCACCCACACACACTGCTCCTCTGTATAATATCCCCCCCACGCACACTGGACCTCTGTATAATATCACCCACACACACACACTGGTCCTCTATATACACACATGGTCAAAATTGTTGGTACCTCTCGTTTAATGAAAGAAAAACTCACAATGGTCACAGAAATAACTCGAATCTGACAAAAGTAATAATAAATAAAAAAAAAAAATTCTATGAAAATGAACAAATGAAAGTCAGACATTGCTGCTTTTCTGCTTCCACAGAATTTAAAAAATTAAACTCATGAAACAGGCCTGGACAGAAATGATGGTACCTGTGAAAATAATGTGACAAAAGGGACATATTAAATCAGGTTGTGTCCACTAATTAGCATCACAGGTGTGTACAATCTTTTAATCAGTCAGTGGGTCTGTATAAAGGGCTACAGATGCTCACTGTGCTGTTTGGTGACATGGTGTGTACCACACTCAACATGGACCAAAGGAAGCGAAGGAAAGAGTTGTCTCAGGAGATTAGAAAGAAAATTATAGACAAGCATGTTAAAGGTAAAGGTTATAAGACCATCTCCAAGCAGCTTGATATTCATGTGCCTACAGGTGCGCATATTATTCAGAAATGTAAGATCCATGGGACTGTAGTCAACCTCCCTGGACGTGGCCGCAGGAGGAAAATTGATGACAAATCAAAGACACTGGTAATGCGAATGGTAACAAAAGAGCCTAGAAAAACTTCTAAAGAGATTAAAGGTGAACTTCAAGCTCAAGGAACATCAGTGTCAGATTGCACCATCTGTCGTTGTTTGAGCCAAAGTGGACTTCATGGGAGACGACCAAGGAGGACAGCATTGTTTAAAAAAAATCATAAAAAAGCCAGACTGGAATTTGCCAAACTACATGCTAAAAAGCCACTAAGCTTCTGGGAGAATGTCCTATGGACAGATGAGACAAAAATGTAACTTTTTTCTAAGGCACATCAGCTCTATGTTCACAGATGGAAAAATTAAGGATATATATATATTGTCATATTATTATCATTATTATATTATCATTGTCCCCACTGTGAAACATGGAGGAGGCTCAGTAATGTTCTGGGGCTGCTTTGCTGCATCTGACACAGGTGTCTTGAATCTGTGCACAGTACAATGAAATCTCAAGACTATCAATGGATTCTAGAGAGAAATGTCCTGCCCAGTGTCAGAAAGCTTGTTCTCAGTCGCAGGTCATGGGTCTTGCAACAGGATAATAACCCAAAACACACAGCTAAAAACACCCAAGAATGGCTAAGAGGAAAACATTGGACTATTCTGAAGTGGCTTCTATGAGCCCTGACCTAAATCCTATTGAGCATGTTTGGAAAGAGCTGAAACTGCCATCTGGAAAAGGCAACCTTCAAACACCAGACAACTGGAGCAGTTTGCCCTTGAGAAGCGGCCAAAATACCTGTCGAGATGAGCAGAAGTCTCATTGACAGTTACAGGAATTGTTTGAGAGCAGTGATTGCCTCAAAAGGTTGTACAAAAAAATATTCGGTTAAGGAAGAGGAGAAGGAGGGGGAGGGGGAGGAGGAGGAGGGCGCCATTATTTCTGTCCAGGCCGATTTGATGAGTTTTATTTTTTGAAGAATTTGTGGAAGCAGAAAAGCAGCAATGTCTGACTTCCATTTCTTCATTTTCATAGATTTTTTTATTATTACTTTTGTCAGATTACAGTTATTTCTGTAACCATTGTGGGGTTTTCTTTCATTAAACGAGGTATACCAACAATTTTGACCACGTGTGTAATATTCCCCCACAAACACTGCCCCTCTGTATAATATTCCCACACACACACTACCTCTCTGTATGTCCTCATCCTGGTTTATTGTCCCCTTCCTAGCATATATGTACCGATCTTGGGACCCTCCTGGTATATACAGTATGTCCCCGCCATGCTAGTATATATATATCCCATCCTGGTATGTATATCCCCCTCCTGGGTACATTCTGATATATATATGTCCCCATCTTGGTTTTGTCCTCTTCCTTGTATATATATGTCCTCCTTCTTGTATATATGACCCCTTCCAGGGCCTATCCTGATGTGTGTGTGTGTGTGTATATGTATATATATATATATATATATATATATATATATATATATACATACACACACACACACACGACAAACCAAAAGTTTGGACACACCTTCTCATTCAAAGAGTTTTCTTTATTTTCATCACTCTGAAAATTGTAGATTCACATTAAAAGGCATCAAAACTATGAATTAACACATGTGTAATGAAATACTTAACAACAAAGTGTGAAACAACTGAAAATATGTCTTATATACTAGGTTCTTCAATGTAGCCACCTTTTGCTTTGATTACTGCCTTGTACAATCATGGCCAAAAGTTTTGAGAATGACACCAAAATGATATTTTCACATGATCTGTTGCCCTCTGGTTTTTAATTGTGTTTGTCTGATGTTTACATCACATACAGAAATATAATTGCAGTCATATTATGAGTACCAAAAGGTTATATTGACAGAATGAGTTAATGCAGCAAGTGAATATTTGCAGTGTTGACCCTTCTTCTTCAGGACCTCTGCAATTCTCCCTGGCATGCTCTCAATCAACTTCTGGATCAAATCCTGACTGAGAGCTGTCCATTCTTGCATAAGCAATGCTTGCATTTTGCCCGAATTTGTTGGTTTTTGTTTGTCCACCCGTCTCTTGATGATTGCCCACAAGTTCTCAATGGGATTAAGATCTGGGGAGTTTCCAGGCCATGGACCCAAAATCTCTATGTTTTGTTCCATGAGCCATTTAGTGATCACCTTTGCTTTATGGCAAGGTGCTCCATCATGCTGGAAAAGGCATTGTTGGGTGCCAAACTGCTCTTGGACAGTTGGGAGAAGTTGCTCTTGGAGGACATTCTGGTACCATTCTTTATTCATGGCTGTGTTTTTAGGCAAGACTGTGAGTGAGCCGATTCCCTTGGCTGAGAAGCAACCCCACACATGAATCGTTTCAGGATGCTTAACAGTTGGCATGAGACAAGACTGGTGGTAGCGCTCACCTCTTCTTCTCCTAATAAGCTGTTTTCCAGATGTTCCAAACAATCGAAAAGGGGATTCATCTGAGAAAATGACTTTACCCCAGTCCTCAGCAGTCCACTCCCTGTACCTTTTGCAGAATATCAGTCGGTCCCTGATGTTTTTTCTGGAGAGAAGTGGCTTCTTTGCTGCCCTCCTTGAAACCAGGCCTTGCTCAAGCAGTCTCCGCCTCACAGTGCGTGCAGAAGCACTCACACCAGCCTGCTGCCATTGCTGACCTAGCTCGGCACTGCTGGTAGTCAGATCCTGCAGCTGAAACAGTTTTAAGATACGGTCCTGGCGTTTGCCGGTCCTTCTTGGGCACCCTGGAGCCTTTTTGGCAACAATGGAAGCTCTCTCCTTGAAGTTCTTGATCATGCGATAGATTGTTGACTGAGGTGCAATTTTTGTAGCTGTGATACTCTTCCCTGTTAGGCCATTTTTGTTCAGAGCAATGATGGCTGCACGTGTTTCTTTAGAGATAACCATGGTTAACTGAAGAGAAACAATGATACCAAGCACCAGCCTCCTTTTAAAGTGTCCAGTGGTGTCATTCTTACTTAATCATGACTGATTGATTGCCAGCCCTGTCCTCATCAACACCCACACCAGTGTTAATGGAACAATCACTAAAACAATGTTTGCTGCTCCTTTTAAGGCAAGAATGCAATGATGTTGAAATGTGTTTTGGGGGTTAAAGTTCATTTTCTTAGCCAATATTGACTTTGCAAGTAATTGCTGTTAAGCTGATCACTCTTTATGACATTCTGGGGTATATGCAAATTGCCATTAGAAAAACTTAAGCAGTAGACTTTGTAAAAATTAATATTTGTAGCATTCTCAAAACTTTTGGCCATGACTGTACACCCTTGGCATTCTCTTGATGAGCTTCAAGAGGTAGTCACCGGAAGTAGTCACCGGAAATGGTCTTCCAACAGTCTTCAAGAAGTTCCCAGAGATGCTTAGCACTTGTTGGCCCTTTTGCCTTCACTCTGTGGTCCAGCTCACCTCAAACCATCTCGATTGGGATCAGGTCTGGTGACTGTGGAGGCCAGGTCATCTGGCGTAGCACTCCATCACTCTCTTTCTTAGTCAAATAGCCCTTACACAGCCTGGAAGTGTGTTTGGGGTCATTGTCCCGTTGAAAAAGAAAATGATGGTCCAACTAAACGCAAAAAGGATGGAATAGGACACTGCTGCAAGATGCTGTGGTAGCCATGCTGGTTCAGTATGCCTTCAATTTTTAATAAATCCCCAACAGAATCACCAGCAAAGCACCCCCACACCACCTCCTCCATGCTTCACGGTGGGAACCAGGCATTTTGAGTCCATCCGTTCACCTTTTCTGCGTCGCACAAAGACACGATGGTTGGATCCAAGATCTCAAATTTGGACTCATCAGACCAAAGCACAGATTTACACTGGTCTAATGTCCATTCCTTGTGTTCTTTAGCCCAAACAAGTCTCTTCTGCTTGTTGCCGGTCCTTAGCAGTGGTTTCCTAGCAGCTATTTTACCATGAAGGCCTGCTGCACAAAGTTTCCTCTTAACAGTTGTTCTAGAGATGTGTCTGCTGCTAGAACTCTGTGTGGCATTGACCTGGTCTCTAATCTGAGCTGCTGTTAACCTGCGATTTCTGAGGCTGGTGACTCGGATAAATTTATCCTCCGCAGCAGAGGTGACTCTTTGTCTTCCTTTCCTGGGGCGGTTCTCATGTGAGCCAGTTCTTTGTAGCGTTTGATGGTTTTTACCACTGCACTTGGGGACACTTTCAAAGTTTTCCCAAATTTTCGGACTGACTGACCCTCGTTTCTTAAAGTAATGATGGCCACTCGTTTTTCTTTACTTAGAATTTCTATTATGGCAAGAAAAAAGCAGCTAACAGTCTATTCAGTAGGACTATCAGCTGTGTATCCACCAGACTTCTGCACAACACAACTGATGGTCCCAACCCCATTTATAAGGCAAGAAATCCCACTTATTAATCCTCACAGGGCACACCTGTGAAGTGAAAACCATTTCTGGTGACTACCTCTTGAAGCTCATCAAGAGAATGTCAAGACTGTGTTAAGCAGTAATCAAAGCAAAAGGTGGCTACTTTGAAGAACCTAGAATATAAGATATATTTTCAGTTGTTTCACACTTTTTTGTTAAGTATTTCATTCCACATGTGTTAATTCATAGTTTTGATGCCTTCATTGTGAATCTACAGTTTTCAGAGACATGAAAATAAAGAAAACTCCTTGAATGAGAAGGTGTGTCCAAACTTTTCATCTGTACTGTGAGATATATATATATATATATATATATATATATACACACACAAATGAGAAAACCGCGGAGACACCATCACATGTTTCTCAACGCTGGCAGGAAACTAGCCAGGTCTTTCACCGGGAAGGAACAACCACGGGAAGGGCAGTCTCCAGTCAAGGAGACCACCTATACCAAACATGGTATCCATCCACAGACAGCCGTTTCGGGGTATTTGCCCCTCATCAGTGTGGAGTAGGAATCTGGCTAGTGGGGGCAATGCCTAGTAAATGTGGATGGATACCATGTTTGGTATAGGTGGTCTCCTTGACTGGAGACTGCCCTTCCCGTGGTTGTTCCTTCCCGGTGAAAGACCTTTCCTTCCCGGTGAAAGACCTGGCTAGTTTCCTGCCAGCGTTGAGAAACATGTGATGGTGTCTCCGCTGCTTTCTCATTTGCATACTTCCCAGGGGGCTTTGCTCTAGAATCACTGCGTTGAGAAACACGTAATGGTGTCTCCGCAGTGGAAATGTTGATCTCCCTAAGGTCAACAATGCTTGCTTAAGTATATATATATATATATATATATAATTATATACACAGTGCCTACAAGTAGTATTCAACCCCCTGCAGATTTAGCAGGTTTACACATTCGGAATTAACTTGGCATTGTGACATTTGGACTGTAGATCAGCCTGGAAGTGTGAAATGCACTGCAGCAAAAAAGAATGTTATTTATTTTTTTATTTTTTTTTTAAATTGTGAAAAGTTTATTCAGAGGGTCATTTATTATTCAACCCCTCAATCCACCAGAATTCTGTTTGGTTCCCCTAAAGTATTAAGAAGTATTTCAGGCACAAAGAACAATGAGCTTCACATGTTTGGATTAATTATCTCTTTTTCCAGCCTTTTCTGACTAATTAAGACCCTCCCCAAACTTGTGAACAGCACTCATACTTGGTCAACATGGGAAAGACAAAGGAGCATTCCAAGGCCATCAGAGACAAGATCGTGGAGGGTCACAAGGCTGGCAAGGGGTACAAAACCCTTTCCAAGGAGTTAGGCCTACCTGTCTCCACTGTTGGGAGCATCATCCGGAAGTGGAAGGCTTATGGAACTACTGTTAGCCTTCCACGGCCTGGACAGCCTTTGAAAGTTGCCACCAGTGCCGAGGCCAGGCTTGTCCGAAGAGTCAAGGCTAACCCAAGGACAACAAGGATGGAGCTCCGGGAAGATCTCATGGCAGTGGGGACATTGGTTTCAGTCAATACCATAAGTAACGTACTCCACCGCAATGGTCTCCGTTCCAGACGAGCCCGTAAGGTACCTTTACTTTCAAAGCGTCATGTCAAGGCTCGTCTACAGTTTGCTCATGATCACTTGGAGGACTCTGAGACAGACTGGTTCAAGGTTCTCTGGTCTGATGAGACCAAGATCGAGATCTTTGGTGCCAACCACACACGTGACGTTTGAAGACTGGATGGCACTGCATACGACCCCAAGAATACCATCCCTACAGTCAAGCATGGTGGTGGCAGCATCATGCTGTGGCGCGTTGCTCAGCCAAGAGGCCTGGCCATCTGGTCCGCATCCATGGGAAGATGGATAGCACGGCCTACCTGGAGATTTTGGCCAAGAACCTCCGCTCCTCCATCAAGGATCTTAAGATGGGTCGTCATTTCATCTTCCAACAAGACAACGACCCAAAAAAACCAAGGCCTGGTTCAAGAGGGAAAAAAATCAAAGGTGTTGCAGTGGCCTAGTCAGTCTCCTGACCTTAACCCAATTGAAAACTTGTGGAAGGAGCTCAAGATTAAAGTCCACATGAGACACCCAAAGAACCTAGATAACTTGGAGAAGATCTGCATGGAGGAGTGGGCCAAGATAACTCCAGAGACCTGTGCCGGCCTGATCAGGTCTTATAAAAGACGATTATTAGCTGTAATTGCAAACAAGGGTTATTCCACAAAATATTAAACCTAGGGGTTGAATAATAATTGACCCACACTTTTATGTTGAAAATTTATTAAAATTTAACTGAGCAACATAACTTGTTGATTTGTAAGATTTATGCATCTGTTAATAAATCCTGCTCTTGTTTGACGTGTGCAGGCTCTAACTTATTTGCATCTCATCAAACCTGCTAAATCTGCAGGGGGTTGAATACTACTTGTAGGCACTGATATATAATTATATATATATATATATATATATATCCCCCTCCTGGACACATTCTGGTATAATGTCGTCCCTATCCTGGTTTTTGTCCCCTTTTTGGTATGTACAGTGCTGGCCAAAGGTATTGGCACCCCTGCAATTCCGTCAGATAATAGTTTCTTCTTGAAAATAATTGCAATCACAAATTCTTTGGTATTATTATTATCTTCATTTATTTTGCTTGCAATGAAAAAAAACACAAAAGAGAATGAAAAAAAAAAATCAAATCATTGATCATTTCACACAAAACTCCAAAAATGGGCCAGACAAAAGTATTGGCACCCTTAGCCTAATACTTGGTTGCACAACCTTTAGCCAAAATAACTGCGAACAACCGCTTCCGGTAACCATCAATGAGTTTCTTACAATGCTCTGCTGGAATTTTAGACCATTCTTCTTTGGCAAACTGCTCCAGGTCCCTGAAATTTGAAGGGTGCCTTCTCCAAACTGCCATTTTGATATCTCTCCAGAGGTGTTCTATGGGGTTCAGGTCTGGACTCATTGCTGGCCACTTTAGTAGTCTCCAGTGCTTTCTCTCAAACCATTTTCTAGTGCTTTTTCAAGTGTGTTTTGGGTCATTGTCCTGCTGGAAGACCCATGACCTCTGAGGGAGACCCAGCTTTCTCACACTGGGCCCTACATTATGCTCCAAAATATGTTGTTAGTCTTCAGACTTCATAATGCCATGCACACGGTCAAGCAGTCCAGTGCCAGCGGCAGCAAAGCAACCCCAAAACATCAGGGAACCTCTGCCATGTTTGACTGTAGGGACCGTGTTCTTTTCTTTGAATGCCTCTGTTTTTTTCCTGTAAACTCTATGTTGATGGCATTTTCCAAAAAGCTCTACTTTTGTCTCATCTGACCAGAGAACATTCTTCCAAAACGTTTTAGGCTTTTTTCAGGTAAGTTTTGACAAACTCCAGCCTATCTTTTTTATGTCTCGGGGTAAGAAGTGGGGTCTTCCTGGGTATCCTACCATACAGTCCCTTTTCATTCAGACGCCGACTGATAGTACGGGTTGACAGTGTTGTACCCTCGGACTGCAGGGCAGCTTGAACTTGTTTGGATGTTAGTCGAGGTTCTTTATCCACCATCCGCACAATCTTGCGTTGAAATTTCTCGTCAATTTTTCTTTTCCTTCCACATCTAGGGAGGTTAGCCACAGTGCCATGGGCTTTACACTTCTTGATGACACTGCGCACCGTAGACACAGGAACTTTCAGGTCTTTGGAGATGGACTTGTAGCCTTGAGATTGCTCATGCTTCCTCACAATTTGGATTCTCAAATCCTCAGACAGTTCTTTGGTCTTCTTTCTTATCTCCATGCTCAATGTGGTACACACAAGGACACAGGACAGAGGCTGAGCCAACTTTAATCCATGTCACCTGGCTGCAAGTGTGATTTAGTTATTGCCGACACCTGTTAGGTGCCACAGGTAAGTTACAGGTGCTGTTATTACACAAATTAGAGAAGCATCACATGAGTTTTCAAACAGTGCCAATACTTTTGTCCACCCCCTTTTTTATGTTTGGTGTGGAATTATATCCAATTTGGCTTTATGCCAATTTTTTTTTTTTTTCATTGAAGACAAATTAAAAGAAGATAAGAATCCCAAAGAATTTGTGATTGCAATCATTTCCAAGAAGAAACTGAGTATTATCTGACAGAATTGCAGGGGTGCCAATACTTTTGGCCAGCACTGTATGTCCTCCTTTTTGTATACATTCACTTCCAGCGCCTCTCCTTTTATATTTGCCTGCAGCAAAAAGGAAAAAAAATCATTTTACTCACCCTTCCCGGCTCCCACGTTGTGCGGCGTCCTTTCTGAGCCACCATGCATTTAGGCTGGATATGCACCCTCGTACACGCATGCAGCTAAAGCAAGGCAGGGGCTGGGGCCCCCCACCACCACACCTTGGATCGCCTTACATATCCCCATCAGATGCCGCGTCCTTGCCACCTCTGGGATGACGCGCCACCTCCCTGCTCTGCTCCACTGCCTTGCTTCCAGCCACACGGCTAATTTGCATGTGATGCAGTAGAAGGGCTTCGCATGCACCGTAGTCATATGTAGTGGCTGAAGCGACACTGCCGGACCCCTCTGCTATGGCTGTGACTAAGGCTCAGTGAAGAGGGGGAGGGGCCCGACCGGGGCTTAATAAAGCTAAGTAATTACTGCCAGGCCCTCCCTTCTTCACCGGGTCCAGTAGACCAGTCACAGTTGTAATGCCCTGATGGTGGCCCTGCGTATGGAGCCTGAGCCCAGTAATGGGGAATCTCCACACACCTCCACCTGCAGAGCCGCACACTAGATATAGGGTAGCGTCTAAATCCCAGTGGCCAGAGGGACCTCTGCTGACGTCACACCCATGTGACCAGAAAGGGGCGGGGCCTCCACGACATTGCTCATAATAAGAAGATGCATTTTTCTTCTAACTCCACGTCGGCATAGAGTTGATTATATTAGAAGCGGGGGTCTGGGGGTAAGCCCACCAAATGGGGAGGGTGCAGGGGGGTATAGAGGACGGAAGTAAACATCACCACGCCCACCAAAAAAGCCGTCACGCCCACTAATAAAGCTACCCACTGGGATTTAGCCACAACACTAGATATATGGCTGCTCTGTGCTTCCAGGACCTGTGATGATGTCACATGGAGGGGAGGAGTCAGGGTCACATGATCAGCTCCTCAGTGTATGCAGGGCTCTGCTGTGCTGGGTGTCATGGTGCTGGATGAGGGGAAGTTTATGTGTGGGGTCAGGAGGGGTTTACAGTGTGTACGGAGCAGAGCCGCGCGTGTAGGAGGTGTACGGAGCGGAGCGGAGCGGAGCCGCGCGTGTAGGAGGTGTATGGAGCCGCGCGTGTACGAGGTGTACGGAGCGGAGCCGCGCGTGTACGAGGTGTACGGAGCGGAGCCGCGCGTGTACGAGGTGTACGGAGCGGAGCCGCGCGTGTACGACGTGTACGGAGCGGAGCCGCACGTGTACGAGGTGTACGGAGCGGAGCCGCGCGTGTACGAGGTGTACGGTGCGGAGCCGCGCGTGTAGGAGGTGTACGGAGCGGAGCCGCGCGTGTAGGAGGTGTACGGAGCGGAGCCGCGCGTGTAGGAGGTGTACGGAGCGGAGCCGCGCGTGTAGGAGGTGTACGGAGCGGAGCCGCGCGTGTAGGAGGTGTACGGAGCGGAGCCGCGCCTGTACGAGGTGTACGGAGCGGAGCCGCGCGTGTACGAGGTGTGCGGAGCGGAGCCGCGCGTGTACGAGGTGTACGGAGCGGAGCCGCGCGTGTACGAGGTGTACGGAGCCGCGCGTGTACGGGGTGTACGGAGCCGCGCGTGTACGAGGTGTACGGAGCGGAGCCGCGCGTGTACGAGGTGTACGGAGCGGAGCCGCGCGAGTATGAGGTGTACGGCGCGGAGCCGCGCGTGTACGAGGTGTACGGAGCGGAGCCGCGCGTGTACGAGGTGTACGGAGCGGAGCCGCGCGTGTACGAGGTGTACGGAGCGGAGCCGCGCGTGTACGAGGTGTACGGCGCGGAGCCGCGCGTGTACGAGGTGTACGGAGCGGAGCCGCACGTGTACGAGGTGTACGGAGCGGAGCCGCGCGTGTAGGAGGTGTACGGTGCGGAGCCGCGCGTGTAGGAGGTGTACGGAGCGGAGCCGCGCGTGTAGGAGGTGTACGGAGCGGAGCCGCGCGTGTAGGAGGTGTACGGAGCGGAGCCGCGCGTGTAGGAGGTGTACGGAGCGGAGCCGCGCGTGTAGGAGGTGTACGGAGCGGAGCCGCGCGTGTAGGAGGTGTGCGGAGCGGAGCCGCGCGTGTAGGTGTGCGGAGCGGAGCCGCGCGTGTACGAGGTGTACGGAGCAAAGCCGCGCGTGTACGAGGTGTACGGAGCCGCGCGTGTACGAGGTGTACGGAGCGGCGCGTGTACGGAGCGGAGCCGCGCGTGTACGAGGTGTACGGCGCGGAGCCGCGCGTGTACGAGGTGTACGGAGCGGAGCCGCGCGTGTACGATGTGTACGGAGCGGAGCCGCGCGTGTACGAGGTGTACGGAGCGGAGCCGCGCGTGTACGAGGTGTACGGCGCGGAGCCGCGCGTGTACGAGGTGTACGGAGCGGAGCCGCACGTGTACGAGGTGTACGGAGCGGAGCCGCGCGTGTACGAGGTGTACGGTGCGGAGCCGCGCGTGTAGGAGGTGTACGGAGCGGAGCCGCGCGTGTAGGAGGTGTACGGAGCGGAGCCGCGCGTGTAGGAGGTGTACGGAGCGGAGCCGCGCGTGTAGGAGGTGTACGGAGCGGAGCCGCGCGTGTAGGAGGTGTACGGAGCAGAGCCGCGCGTGTAGGAGGTGTGCGGAGCGGAGCCGCGCGTGTACGAGGTGTACGGAGCGGAGCCGCGCGTGTACGAGGTGTACGGAGCCGCGCGTGTACGAGGTGTACGGAGCGGCGCGTGTACGGAGCGGAGCCGCGCGTGTACAAGGTGTACGGAGCCGCGCGTGTACGAGGTGTACGGAGCCGCGCGTGTACGAGGTGTGCGGAGCCGCGCGTGTACGAGGTGTACGGAGCTGAGCCGTGTGCGTACGAGGTGTACGGAGCGGAGCTGTACGCGGACGTGGTGTATGGAGCGGAGCCGTGTGCGTACGAGGTGTACGGAGCGGAGCTGTACGCGGACGTGGTGTATGGAGCAGAGCCGGGTGCGTACGAGGTGTACGGAGCAGAGCCGTGTGTGCAGTGTCAGACTGGCTACCAGAGGAATCTCCTGTAATGCTTGGTCTGATGTGGGACATTGTTAAGTGGGCTTGCAGAAATATTCCAGAAGTGACCAGAAGGTAACATTTATTTCTCCAATTGTGTCTGTTGCTTGAATTTTTTTTCTAATCTTATTATTTTCTTCTTCTCACTCGATCCATAATCCCACCATGTTCACCTATGCCCTCACAGTCTTTGCCACTCTCCTCCTTACTCTCCTTCGCTATCCCCAAACCCGTGCACTCTCCAAACAAATATTCATCTCCCCTTCCCTCCCCACCTTTCGTCATCTGCCGATCTACTCCTAAACCTCAGATCGCTCCTAATATCACACAGAACATGCCTGCTGTTCTCATTTTCACATTTGCTCTCCCTTTCTCTACTTCTCCTCATTGCTGGTGATATATCCCCCAATCCTGGCCCTCCACAGATGGGGCACCCCTCTTTATCACCCCATTATCACTCTACACATACTAGAAACTACCACAACCTCTCCAATATAAAATCCATTCCCCTCTCACCCACTCCACCGGCCCCTCTCTCTGGAGCGCTCTGGAATGCCCGTTCTGTCTGAAATAAACTGCACGTCATTCATGATCTCTTTACATTCAGCAATCTATCCTTTTCTGGGCCTCACCGAAACATGGCTGACACCCTCCGACACTGCCACACTGCCTCCCCTGCTGCGCTGTGCTACAGTGGCCTTCACTTCACCCACACTCCTCGCCATGGCAATAGACCGGGTGGAGGAGTGGGTCTCCTTTCTAACAGCTGCAGCTTTAACCCAATCCCACCTCTACCCTCCCTTGTCCTGCCTTCCTTTGAAGTGCACTCTGTCCACATCTATTCTCCCTCCAACCTCCAAGTGGGCCGTCATATACAGACCCCCGGGCCCTACAACTGCCTTCATTGACCACTTCTCTACTTGGCTTCTATACTTCCTCTCTGCTGACATTCTAACTATCATCATGGGGGATTTCAACATCCCCACAGACACCCGCCAATCGGCAGCCTCCAAACTCTTGTCCCTCACTTCATCCTTTGGTCTAACCCAGTGGTCCACCTCTGCCACCCACAAAGATGGACACACACTAGACCTTATCTTCACCCGTCTGTGTTCCCTATCTGACCTCACAACCTGCCCTCTCGCCCTATCTGACCACCATCTACTAACCTTTTCAGCCTTGTCCTCCTTACCTGCCCCCCCCCCGTCCAACACCTAGCACACCCCCGCAGATACCTTGCACACCTCAACATGCACACCCTCTCTGACTCTATCCTACCAGTTAGACAAAACAATCACTGATCTTGGGGAGACCAGCCAAAGAAAACACTGCCGGCAGCTAGCGAGGGCGCACAACACAGTGAAATCCTAGGTGCATTGCCCCCTGGGAAATATGCAAATCATAAAAGTCCGTGGAGCCTCTGTTAGGGGTCTCGACACAGAAATTAGCCAGATATCCCTCCGGGAATGACCCAGACAAGGAGTGGATTTCAACCTGGTGCCCCCTTGATGATTTAGGTAGGCCACCACCATACTGTTGTATGAGAAGATGATCACATCTTCCCCGGTAATTTCTCCCACTAGTACCTCTAACACCTCTGTCACTGCTGTCAGTTCCTTCAGATATGCAAATCAAAAAAGTCTGTGGAGCCTTTGTTAGGAGTCTCGACAGAAATTAGCCAGATATCCCTCCGGGAATGACCCAGACAAGGAGTGGCTCTTTTTAGGAGACCACCATAACCACCATATTAAGTGGCCCTTTAAGTCAATATCCAACTTTTTGACAAGTTTAAAGATATGACAAGGGAAATACCAAGGCCAGGTATCCATCCACAGACAGCTGTTTTGGGGTATTGCCCCTCATCAGTGTGGAGTAGGATTCTGGCTAGGTGGGAGCAATGCCTAGTAGATCAACAAGACAAAACAATTACTGATCTTGGGGAGACCAGCCAAAGAAAACACTGCCGGAAGCCAGCGAGGGCGCACAACACAGTGAAATCCTAGGTGCATTGCCCTCTGGGAAATATGCAAATCAAAAAAGTCCGTGGAGCCTCTGTTAGTAGTCTCGACACAGAAACTAGCCAGATACAGCCCAAAACAGCTGTCTGTGGATGGATACCATGTTTGGCATAGGCAGCACATAGCAGCTGCAGCACATCATAGCTGAAGCTCAAACATATGGCACCCCAGCCCCTGCAGCACTTATTGGAGCGATCGTGCTATGACGCGCAATCGCTCCAATCAGTGTGCAGTGGGGCGATCTGATCTGCAGGTGACCGCCCTCCCCAGGCCTGTGCTGGTCTGCGAGCCCTCCCCCAACATGTCTGCAGCGTGCACTGGCTGGCACTTTTAGTACCACGCCAACGCTGCTGCTGCCGCTGATGTCACCGCTCCTGCTCCATGTGAGTATTGCGCTCCCCTTGCAGCCCGTGCGCGCCCCCACGATGTCCCCTGCACGCTCCTGTGATGGCATTTGCCCGTGCCCCCCCGCGATCTGCCCCCCTACGCCCCGATCTGCTCCCCCGGAGTTCTGCCTGCCTCCCCCATGATCTCTATTCTGCTTCTCCGGTCTCCCCCTCCCCCTCTGCTCTCCCCCCGACATCCTCTTACCTGTCTTCACCGGGTCGTCTGAGGTCTTCACTGGCCCGATCACATCTGCCTCCATCGCTGGGTCCTTCCTGGGTCTTCTGATAAGCTGTCCTACCTCCTGCCTGCTGCTCCTGTAAAGCTGTCCATCTCGCTGCTTTCTGTTCCTCCTGCAGTTCCTCTGGTCAGTGATCCTCCTGCTAATCCTCTGGGTACTGTGAGTATAACTTTTTTTTATTTTTTCCCTTTATCCCCTGTCCATTTTTACACCTCATCCGTCCGTGCGTCCCGCCAAGCGCTGATCAGGGATGCAGATAACGGATCTGCATCCGTGGTCAATTTTTGGCATGACTTTTTTTTTCCATATCCCCGACGCTTTTTGTATCACATCCGTCCGTGCGTCCCGCTGAATGCTGATCAGGGATGCACATAACGGATCGACATCCCTGCTCAATTTTCGGCGGGACTTTTTTTTTTCCCGTATCCCCGATGCTTTTTATACCTCATCCGACCGTGCCTCCTGCAGCGGCCGATCAGTGCACCACGTCTGTGCATTTGAAAAGTCAAATGGCTTTCCTTCTCTTCCGAGCTCTGCCGTGCGCCCAAACAATTACTTTCCACCACATATGAGGTATCGTCGTACTCGGGAAAAATTGCACAATACATTTTATAGTGCATTTTTTCCTGGTACCATTGTAAAAAAAAAAAGCTACCTGGTTGAAGCAAACATTTTGTGGCAAAAAAAAAAATAATTTTCACGGTTCAACGTTATCAACTTCTGTGGAGCCCCTGGGGGAACAAGGGGCTCACCAAACATCTGGATAAATTCCTTGAGGGGTCTAGTTCCAAAATGGGGTCATTTGTGGGGGAGCTCCACTGTTTAGGCACTATAGGGGGTCTCCAAACGTGACATGGTATCCGCTAATGATTCCAACCAATTTTGCTGTCAAATGGTGCTCCTTCTCTTCTGAGCCTCGCCATGCGCCCAAACAATTACTTTCCACCACATATAAATTATCTGCGTACTCAGGAGAAATTGCATAATACGTTTTATGGTGCATTTTTCCTGATAACCTTGTGAAAAAAGCTACCTGGTTCAAGTAACAGTTTTGTGGTAAAAAAAAAGAAAAAATTGTAGTCATGGCTCAACATTATCAACTGCTGTGGAGCCCCTTGGGGCTCGCTAAACATCTAGATAAATTCCTTGAGGGGTCTAGTTTCCAAAATGGGGTCAGTTGTGGGGGAGCTCCATTGTTTAGGCACCTCAGGGGGTCTCCAAATGCAACATTACGTCAGCTAATGATTCCAACCAATTTTGCTGTCAAATGGCGCTCCTTCTCTTCTGAGCCCCGCCATTTACCCAAACAATTACTTTCCACCAAATATGAGGTATCGTCGTACTCAGGAAAAAATGCACTATAAATGTTGTGGTGCATTTTTCCCTGATAACCTTGTGGAAAAAAAAGCTACCTAGTTGAAGCAACAGTTTTGTGGTTAAAAAGTTTTTTTTTTTCTTTTCACGGCTCAATGTTATAAACTTCTGTGAGGCCCCCAGGGGTTCAAAGTGCACATCAAACATCTAGAAAAATTATTTGAGGGCTCTAGTTTCCAAAATGGGGTCACTTGTGGGGGAGCTCCATTGTTTAGGCACCTCAGGGGGTCTTTAAACCCAACATGGCTTCCGCTAATGAGTGCAGCTAATTTTGCATTCAAAAATTCAAATGGCGCTCCTTCCCTTCCGACCTCTGCCGTGCGCCCAAACAATTGATTTGTACCACATATGGGGTATCAGTGTAGTCAGGAGAAAATGCACAATATATTGTATGGTGCAATTTCTCTTTTCTCCCTTGTGAAAATGAAAATGTTATGGCTAAAGTAACATTTTTGTGTTAAAAAGTAAAATTTTAATTTTTTCCTTCCACATTGCTTTGGATCCTGGGAAGCATTTAAAGGGTTAATAAACTTCTTAAATGTGGTTTTGAGCAGTGTGAGGGGTGCTGTTTTTAGAATGGGTTCACTTTTGGGTATTTTCTGTCACCTCGGCCTCTCAAAGTCACTTCAAATGTGATGTGGTCCCTAAAAAAAAAATTATTATTTTGTAAATTTTGTTGGAAAAATGAGAAATTGCTGATGAACTTTGACCCCTTATAACATCCTAACGAAAAAAAAATTGTTTCGAAAATTGCGCTGATGTAAAGTAGACAAGTGAGAAATTTTATTTAGTAACTATTTTGTGACATATCTCAGACTTTTAAGCATACATTTTCAAAGTTTGAAAATTGCAAAATTTTCAAAAAAATTTCCAAAATTTTCACAAATAAACGCAAAAATTATCAGCCTAAATTTACCACTGACAAGAAGTACAATATGTCACAAAAAACAACACCAGGATCCGTTGCGTTCCAGAGTTATAACCTGTCAAAGTGACACTGGTCAGCATTGCAAGAAATGGCCCGGTCATTAGGGTGTTTTAGTGGCCGGGGGTGAAGGGGTTAAAGATAATTTTGACCAAACAAGGCAAGTCTTTTCTGCTCAACCACCACAACACCTTCACATAACAGACAACTGCCCCTCCCCCATAAAGTTCCTCCCTACCATCACCAAAAGAGAGCTTGTACATCTTATCTCAAAATCACACCTCATTACCTGCGCACTTGACCTCATCCCACCTCCTCCCCAACCTCACCACTATCCTTATTCCATCCTTAACCCATCTTTTTAACCTATCTTTAACTTCTGGTACCTTCCCTTCTGCTTTCAAACACTCAACAGTTACACCCATCCTAAAGAAACCTTCCCTCGATCCAACCTCTACTACCAGCTATCGCCCCATATCATTGCTCCCTTTCGCTTCAAAACTCCTGGAACAGCACGTCCATGCTCCACTTTCCTCCCACCTCTCATCCAAATCTCTCTTTGACAAAATACAATATGGCTTCCGTCGAAATCATTCTACTGAAACTGCCCTGACTAAAATCACAAATTACCTACTTACTGCCAAAGCTAACAATCACTTCCCTATACTCCTCCTTCTAGACCTGTCCTCAGCCTTTGACACTGTCGACCATTCCCTCCTATTACAGATACTCTCCTTCCTTGGTGTCAGAGACCTTGCCCTCTCTTGGATCTCTTCATACCTTTCCAATCGCACTTTTAGTGTCTCCCACACGACCTCTTCATCTCGCCCTCTGTTGGCGTCCCTCAAAGCTCTGTCCTGGGATTCTTATTTTTTTCCATATATACATTCGGCCTGGGATAATTGATAAAGTTCCATGGCTTCCAGTACCACCTATATGCCGATGACACTCAGATCTACCTCTCTGGCCCAGATGTCACATCTCTGCTGTCCAGAATTCCAGAGTGTCTATTGGCCATATCCTCCTTCATCTCCTCTCGTTTCCTAAAACTCAATGTGGCCAAAACTGAACTAATCGTATTTCCTCCATCTCACCTACACTCTCTACCTAATCTATCTATTAAAATAAATAACATCACGCTCTCCCAGTATCCAAAATTTGCTGCCTTGGAGTAACTTTCGACTCTGCCTTGTCCTTCATACTACACATCAAATCCCTCACCACCTCCTGCCGTCTTCAACTCAAAAATATTTCCAGAATCCATCCTTTCCTCAATTCTCATTCTACAAAAATGCTAGTGCATGCCCTCATAATCTCCCATCTCGACTACCGCAACATCCTCCTCTGTGGCCTCCCTGCCAAAATTCTCGCACCTCTCCAGTCCATCCTTAACTCTGCTGCCCAACTGATCCACCTCTCTCCTCAACACCACCCCACTTCTCCCCTCTACAAATCTTTCCATTGGCTCCCTATCCACCACCGTATCCAATTCAAACTACTAACACTGACCTACAAAGCTGTCCACAATCTGTCTCCTCCATATATTTCCGAACTAATCTCCCGCTACACTCCAACACGTAATCTCTGGTCCTCTCAAGACCTCCTTCTCTCCTCCTCACTCATTCGCTCCTCATGCAACCACCTCCAAGACTTCTACTGAGCATCCCCTGTCTTCTGGAAGTCGCTGCTTCAACATGTCAGATTATCCACCACACTTGCAAGCTTCAAACGGAACTTGAAAACGCATCTGTTCAGAAATGCCTGTAATCTCCAATGACCTCACCGCTTCACCACCACCCGAGCTGCCGCCTCACCACCACCCGAGCTGCTGCCTCACCACCACCCGAGCTGTCGCCTTGCCACTGTACCAGAACTGCCACCTGACAAGCACCCCACCTACTGTCTCCTCCCCAATATCCTATAGAATGTAAGCCGCAAGGGCAGGGTTCTCCTCCCCCTGTACCAGTTTGTCTATTGTAACTTGTATATGTATTCTGTATGTAACCCCTTCTCATGTACAGCACCATGGAATCAATGGTGCTCTATAAATAAATATGAATAATAATAATAATAATGCCAGGCCTGGATTCAGTTACCTGCTTTGCACTCCGGAGCTCTCAGCTGCAGCCTGGACTGATCTCAGAGTTTGCAGAACTGCACCGCGAGCGCCGAGTGATTGATTCCCTGACGATTGCGGTTCAGTTCATAACAGCTGCGGACAGGCCGGGCTGCAATCCGGAGTTCACGTGAGAGCACCGGAGATCACCCCGGCATGTCTGCAGCTGTCATGAACTGAACCGCAATCGCCAGGGAATCAATCACTCGGCGCTCGCGGTGCAGTCTAGGCTGCACTCCGGAGCTCAGGTGAGAGCTCCGGAGTGCAATACAGGTAACTGAATTCAGGCCTGGCATTACTGGACATTCCTCCGGTAGCCAGTCCGACGCTGCGTGTGTGTACGAGGTGTACAGAGCGTAGCCATGTGTGTACGAGGTGCATAGAGCGGAGCCGTGTGTGTATGACGTGTGCAGAGCCGAGCCGTGTGTGTATGACGTGTGCAGAGCAGAGCCGTGTGTGTACGAGGTGTACGGAGCAGAGCCGTGTGTGTACGAGGTGTACAGAGTGGAGCCGTGTGTGTACAAGGAGTATGGAGCAGAGCTGTATTTGTTCACCGTGTATTGTGCGGAGCCGTGTGTGTACAAGGTGTATGGAGCGGAGCCGTGTGTGTACGATGTGCACGGAGCGAAGCTGTGTGTGTACGAGGTGTATGGAGCGGAGCCATGTGTGTACAAGGAGTATGGAGTGGAGCCGTGTGTACAAGGTGTTCGGTGTGGAGTTGCGTGTGTGTCACTCCCAGTTCTGTGAATCCACCTGTCCAGCTATGAAGTGACTCTTGATTGTGAATCAGTTTCTCCTGCTGTTGTGCAAATGGAACAGATAACAGGTAGAAATAATCAGTAATCAGTAAGACACCCCCTATAAAGGTGCGGTTCTGCATGTGGTGACCATACACCATTTCTCTGTTTTCATCATTTTTGGCTGTTGTTTTGGTCACCTTTGCATTTTGTCATTGCTCTCACCGTTAGAGGTAGCATGAGGGTGTTCTACAGCCCACAGAAGTTGCTCAGGCCTGCAACAAACTTCCGTGCTGCCGGTACGTGTTTGGTACGTTTATTACACGTATCGGCGGCACGAGCACACGTGCACCAATGTTACCCTATGGCAACAGGCACACACACGTAAAGCCACACGGAACGTGTGTTCGTGTGGATTGTACGTGTGTGCGTTTTTTCACACGGCTGACATGTCCGCGTTTCTCCGGCATCACGCAGACACGGAAATCCGCTAAAGTCAATAGGACCGTGCCTGCATGTACGTGACACGTAGCATGTACGTGACACGTAGCATGTACGTGTGCTATCCGTGCCGTCCGTATAACGTGCCGTCCGTATATTGCGTAGCATGACTAGATGGTGGATCCACATCCTTTTCTCACTTGTTGGTTTAAATCTAGCATATGGCGCCGTAAACCAAACCTCCTTGAAATCAACCAGAGTAGATACATAATACACTCATTTGAAAGAGACATCTTTGTGTCTGTTTATAGAGCTATTTTAACCCTTTTAAATGAGTTTAAACAAAGGTTACCAACTAGTAGTGATTATGGCAGCTGATAGTCCAATTAGACACATCAGAATCTCATGTAGGCATTTTCAACGTCATTTTCCATCAAAAACGGATCAAGACAAACGGACTGAAGACGGACATGACATGTACGTATCTCACGCATACACAGACATTCAACATGCACACACGGCGAGCATACGCCATCACACGGATGTCACACGTACCGGCGAAACGGACATCAAAAACGGAACATGGACCCGAAAAACGGAACGCGAGACACACGTTTTTTTGCGGAAGTGTGTTGCAGGCCTCAGGTAGTGCAGCTCATCCAGGATGATACATCAATGCGAGCTGTGGCAAGATGGTTAGCTGTGTCTATCAGCGCAGTGTCCAGAGCATGGAGCAGTACCAAGAGACAGGCCAGTATACCAGGAGACATGGAGGGGGCTATAAAAGGACAACAATCCAGCAGCTGGACCGCTACCTCAGGAGGAGCCGTGCCAAAGCCCTACAAAATGGCCTCCAGCAGGCAACTAATATCCATTCAGGGATGAGAGCAGGTTCACAGCACATATGACATACGTGACAGTCTTGAAACGCTGTGGAGAATGTTCTGCTGCCTGCAACATCCTCCAGCATGACCGGTTTAGGCAGTGAATCAGTAATGGTGGCATTTGTTTAGCGTGCCACACAGCATTGAATATGCTAGCCAGAAGTACCCGGACTACCTTTAAGTACTGGGATGAGATCCTCAGTCCCGAGGCCATATGCAGATGTAGTGGCCCTGGGTTCTTTCTGATGCATGACAATGCTAGACGTCATGTGGCTCAAGTGTCATCAGTTCCTGCATGAAGAAGGCATTGATGCTATGGACTGGCCTGTCCTTTCTACACACCTGAATCCAATTGTAAGGAAAATTTTCCTCCTACAAATGGATGACCGGAGACTTCTGAGTTCGTCTATGTAAAAAGCTTTACTTATCTCATATATATGAGGAGACAATCTCAGAGGTGCATCACCTCTAAAAATCAATGAGAGAATGTCTGACTTCTCTAAGTTACATGTATACTTTATAATTATTCATACAAGGCCAAATTACACCAGGGTATCTCAGGAACCCCACATACATTGTACAAAATTTCACACACAGTACAATAGTTGTGTAACCCAATACCTCAATCAAAATATCACAATTATATGTATCAAAACAGGAGCTTGGGCTATCATATCACGCATTGTGCCAAACCAGGGTAAACGCCAGGGTCTCTCCTACTTGGAGCGGGCTAAATACACATAAGGGCTGCCTTTGATTTGCTACTAATATGCTGAGGTGTAATCTTATGCCTGAATTCCTTTCTCTTTATCTGATTGGGACATACTATGTCTATATTTTGATGTTTTATTACTATTGTATTGACTATGGTTTGGCACAATGTGTGATATGATAGCCCAAGCTCCTGTTTTGATACATATAATTGTGATATTTTGATTGAGGTATTGGGTTACACAACTATTGTACTGTGTGTGAAATTTTGTACAATGTATGTGGGGTTCCTGAGATACCCTGGTGTGTATACATTGCTGTGCACCCAACCCCCCAAATTATTCAAGGCCAAATTACAACACTACATATCACACTGTCCTTGAATTGCACATCTGGAGATGTAGTGTATGTCCTGATAGGAGGCAACTGTCCTCCCAGGAGAATTTACTGCTGATCTTTATCATCCAGATGCTCATTAAGGCTATGTGCGCACAGTGCGTTTTTCGCAGCGTTTTTGCGCGTTTTTCGGGTGCGTTTTTGGCCTCAAAACTGCAGAACTTTGCTTCCCCAGCAAAGTCTATGAGTTTTCATTTTTGCTGTCCGCACACATCTGTTTTTTTTACCTGCGTTTTTGAGTTAAAAAAAAAAAAATGGACATGTCAGTTCTTTCCTGCGTTTTTCTGCGTTTTCCCCCCATGCAATGCATTGGAAAAAACACAGCAAAACGCAGAGATCCAAAACGCAGCCAAAAACGCACCAAATTGCGGCAAAAACGCATGCGTTTTTTTATGCGTTTTTTCGACGCAGGTGCGTTTTTGTGCGTTTTTAGCGGCCAAAAACGCACAAAAATGCAGCGTCAAAAAGACGCAGTGTGCGAACCTAGCAGGACAGAAGTGAGTAAATAATGAATACTGATAGTTAAGACTACTTATAATATATTGCTTATAAGAAATAATAATAAGTCATTAAAATTCTTATGACACGGGGGGGCGTGGCCTGCACGCTGATGGCACTGGTCACCTAGAAGAAGCTGAGCTCCAGCCACAGTGACTCAGAAACAGCTCAACACAGCTCACCAGAGACTCTAAATTCTCCCTGCAGGGTGTGTAATCACAGAGATAACCCCCTGGAGCTTGATATGACAAAGGGAAAGTCCCAAAAGAGGCCTTCTCCAGCTAAAGTGACAGATTTCTTTATCAGTGCTGGAAGAGATAAGATGGCTGCGTCCTCCTCCATTGCTTCATCAGGCTCATCCAGGAGAGGCTCCACGGCTGCTCCAGACCTTGACACTGATAATGCTGACATTCCACTTACCAAGTGCACGATGCAGAAGCTTCTCAGTGCCCTCCAGGCTTCACTGCAAGAGGACTGGAAAGGCATGGTAGCTGAGCTGCGTGGAGATATTACATCCATAGGAGCCCGCACCTCCCACATTGAAACAAAGATGGAGGAGCTCACAAGATCCCATAACAGCCTCATAGATGCCAATGCAGATCTGCTAGAGCAAGTACAGGGGCTGCAAAATAAAATCCTGGATCTGGAGGACCGATCTCGCCGGAACAATATAAGAATAAGAGGGATTCCGGAGGTTATACCAGACGGAGGATTGCAGAGCTTCTTGGTATCCTTGCTGCAGGAGGCCTTGCCAGATCTGGGCCCAAATGATTTCATAATAGACAGGATTCACAGAGTCCCAAAATCTCATAATGTTGAGGCCCCTCGGGATACCTTAGCACGCCTGCATTTCTACAAAACCAAGGAGGCCCTGCTACAAGCTCTGAGGAAGAAGCCATCCCTGCCTGAGAAATTCCGCCTTATATCCATTTTTCCTGATCTGTCGGCTGGAACTCTGGCAAAACGGAGGGAATTTGCTCCTTACACCAAGATCTTAAGGGATAAAGCTATTGCCTACAGATGGGTCTTCCCTGTCAAAATCCTGATCACCCGGGCATCGAACACCCACATGTGTCACTCGCCACACCAGCTGGCTAGGCTCCTCTCTTCTTGGAACCTAGCGAATCTCCCAGACAGATCTCCGAGAGTCGCAGGGTCATCCCGCAGGGAGAAAATTAATGAAGAGTGGTCTGTAGCGTGAGTTATCTAATATTCCGAGTCGTGGTTGTGACTTAGTTTTTTTTCTTGAAGGCCCTCTGGATATGGTTCATCCTTGTCCTTCTAGCCCCCAGGGCGGCAATCTCCTATCATGCCGCTGGTCCTTTTTGGACTTTTTTTTTCCTTTTGGACAAATGACGGTTATGCGTCTTATGTTCTACATAACCTTCCTTTCCCTCCTTGCAGTCTTAGCCAAGAGACTCTAATTCTAGCATAATGGTGTTAAACTGTATGTCTATAAATGTAAAAGGTCTAAATTCGCCAGCTAAGAGGTCTATGTTCTGGCGGGAAGTGTCAAGATCAAAATGTGATGTGATTTGCGGACAGGAATCACACCTTCTCCAAAATGACACTTTTCGGCTGAATAATCCTAAATTTCCATTTATTATGCATGCATGTGGTCAAAAAAAAAGGGCAGGTGTATTTTCTGTGTAAAAACTACTGTCTCTTTCACTATGCTAGCCCAGCACTCAGACCCTGATGGCAGATATGCTAATCTAAATTGCTCCATAAATGGGTCCAGGTATACTATTGCATCTGTATATGCCCCCAATACAGGCCAGATCTGTTTCTTGCGCAAATTCCTGACTAAACTCTCAGCAGTCACGGGAGGTAAGCAAGTAATTTGCGGAGACTACAATATGTTAATGTCAAGCTCCTTAGACAGTTTGAATGCTGTTGTACAGAGGAAGGAGATGAGAGTAGTGGTCTCAGAATGGCACCTTCATGATATATGGAAATACCATCATGCAAATGAAAGAGACTACACATACTTCTCACCTCGGTTCCTCTCCTACAGCCGATTGGACTATTTTCTGGTAGATAATACACTTATTACAGACTGTTCGGATTCTAAAATAGGAATAATATTATGGTCGGATCATGCCCCCATTTATTTGACTATTCGAGAGCAAGATCGCTCGCCTATATTTGACCGGTGGCGAATGAATGATTCCATTCTAGCTTCCAAACAAGTAGCTGAGGAACTAAAATCTGACCTCAACGAATTTTTCAAACTTAATGATAATAACGAAGGAAAAGAGGAGTCATTGTGGTCCTCTCACAAAGCTTATATTAGGGGGTAATTTATAAAAATCACCAGATGTCAGGCAGCTTCCAAAACTATCCTAAACCAAATCAATTCCCTTGACTCTCTTAATAAATTCTCCCCAAGTCCCTCTGTTTCAAACGATCTCAGGAAACTAAGATTACAGCTCTGCCAATTGCTCTTGGTGGACTATGAGAAAAATTTGAGAGCTTTTAAGTTAAAATTTTATGCCATGGGTGACAGGGCAGGAGCCTTATTAGCCAGGAGAGTAAAAAAAAGAGAAGTACAAAACAAAATAGAGTTTCTTATATCAGGACCTCATTCAAAAATTCGCAACCCAACAGAAATAGCCAATGCATTTGCTGACTTTTAGCAATCACTATACAACCTTAAAGATGACCCTACCACCCCAAAGCCCTCCCAAGACACAATTAGTTCCTTTTTAAATAGCATTAACCTCCCCCGGTTATCCACAGATCAGCTAAAATTGCTCAATTTGCCCTTCTCTATACAAGAAGTCCATCAGGCAATTAATTCGGCAAAAAAAACCTCAACTCTGGGCACAGATGGGCTCACTAATACATATTATAAACATTTCACTAACATTCTGCCCCTATTTATCCTGAGAATCTTGTCCTCTTGGCAAGAATCAGCAGCTATCTCGCCAAGTATTCTTGAGGCCATAATAACGACTTTACCTAAACTGGGAAAACCCCCAGTAACCCCCGGAAACTTTAGTCCCATATGCCTTTTGAATTGCGATTTAAAACTGTATGCAAAAATTATTTCGGCCAAGATTCATAAAATTCTCCCGAAACTAATTGCTCCAGATCAGGTGGGGTTTGTGGCGAGCAGACAGGCGAAGGATGGAACAAGAAGGATGCTGGACCTGATCGCGCTAGTTGAGAAAAGGAAAACCCCCAGTGTGCTCCTGTCCTTAGACGCAGAAAAAGTGTTCGACAGGGTACACTGGGGTTACCTGAAATCGGTACTATATAAGTTTGGATTTGAAGGCCCTATTTTATCTGCTATAATGGTGCTTTATTCTAGTCCCAATGCTAAAGTATTGGCATCCGGGTTTATGTCTCGGAGCTTTGAAATCACTAATGGGACACGTCAAGGATGCCCCCTCTCCCCTATCATTTATGCACTCGCCATTGAACCCTTGGCCCAGGCCATTCGTGAGTGTCCGCAGATTTTGGGAGTGAAAGCGGGCAAGATGGATCATGTGATCAGCTTATATGCAGATGATGTCATCCTATCGTGTACCAATGTGGTGGTGTCCCTGAAGCATATAATGGAGATTTTGACCTCTTTTTCACAAATCTCGTACTACAAACTAAATGTTAATAAATCCCTAATTTTTCCGCTTTTCCTGCCTCCCGCTACCAAAACCACCTTATCTCAGTTATACCCCTTTAAATGGGAAGAGGGTGGCATCCCCTACCTGGGTATTATACTGGCCCCACTTAAGACCATAATTCAAAAAATATGTTAGCTCTACATAACTCACTGGAAAATGAACTTGCCCGCCTCACTCTGCTTCCTCTGTCCTGGATGGTAAGAATGCAGACTTTCAAAATGATATGTCTCCCAAAAATCATCTACCTCCTGAGATGCCTCCCCTTGGCAATCCCACACCGCTATCTATCCAAAATCCATTCACTAATGGGAAAATTCATTTGGGCTGGGAAAAAAACGCAACAGCAACACTGAAGAAAAATTGGAGCGAGTGGAGTGGAACAGTGTCACAAGCTTTAAGACCTAATATCTCCCTGAGAGCGCTTGAATCCTTCATCCCAAATTTAAACCTTACCTCATGGGTAAAAAAAGAGCCTGTGGTGTTAGCGGACCTATATAAAGATGGAGTTTTACGCCCTTTGTGAGGTTTTCTGACTTTTTGCCTTGTTTTGTCATTTTGCTTTAATCTGTTTTTTCTTCATTGGCCATCTTGCTTCCTGTACTGTTGCCCTCACCTTTGCCCTCAATCAATATGGATTCCTCAGCTTCTATGTTCCCGCCATGTTCCCTGCCAATTACCTGCTTAAGCCATCTAAGCTGATGGCCCAGTGCTTCTGAATCCTGTTTGCAGTCTGCCTGTAACCTGATCTCCTGAAGTCTTTGGAAGAACTACTTTTCTGCCATCCTCTGTTTTGGATCCTTGGAACTCGTGTCTACACAGGAACCTTTCTGCTCTGCCATGGACATTACAAGTACAGTAAGAGAGACTGAATTATACTTTGACACTTCTGCTGAACTTTGAGGATCCATTCCTGCTTAATTTGTTCCCAGCCTCTGCACCCTGCAACTGTTTAACCCTTCATGTTTTGTGCACTTGTATGAAGTAATGCAAGAACTGTTTAGCAAACCTGTGTTTCCCTTGTACCCTTGCACTAGACTCTATACAAACAGTATTTAACATCTGACATCCTTACTCAGATGTGTGAGAAATTCAATCTTCCTTGGCACAGCTTGTTCCAATTTTTTGAGTTACGCCACTTTTTATTAACGCTCCCATCTTTTCCAACCCTCTAGCAGCTGACCCCATCTCAATTAAAAACTTCTTTCAAAATAGTAAAATTAAGGGCCTCTCATACGTCTATAGATTACGAAATGGCCCGCTAGATGATAAACAGCTCCCCTACATGCTTAAATGGGAGAAGGATCTTTCCTCCTCACTCCCAACTCAGGCCTGGCACTCTGCATCAAAGTGAATCCAAAGATTTTCCTCATGCCTTAACCATATTGAACAACTAAAAAAAATCCTCCTGAGATGGTATAATTTCCCCACCAAATTAGCAACCTTTGCTCCAAATATGCCCCCACTGTGCTGGAGGGGCTGCAACCACAGAGATACTTTAAGTCATATGTGGTAGTTCTGCCCAAGGACCTTTTGAATTTTGGAATTTAGTTTTTGAAATGATCCGGGAGGTCACTGGCCTCCGGATCCCTCCGTCCCCAGCCCTCGCCGTACTACATATGGGTATTGACACAATCCCTGACCCCTTTAAAACCATTATCTTCCATTTCCTTATTGCAGGTAGGCATTGTATAGCTTAAAGGTGGAAGTCCCCGCTTTCTCCAACTAGGACAGAGCTAACAGACAGGCTGAATCTACAGTGGGTATATGAAACAAGTTTAGTTTCTAGTCTGAAAAAGAAAGAGGAAGTGCTGGAACAATGGGCCCCCTGGGCGACTTCTCCTTATGCCGCGGCTCTCCCGCAATCTGCAAACCCCCCACAGCCGCCAGGCTCCTCTGAACCTTGAAGTAACTTAGAGCTGGCCCTTTGAGACAGCTAACCCCAGGGAAATTGCTAGACTCACTAAGGTAATTATCTATATGGCTGCCCCCCCCCTTCCTATGTTTTGCCTTAGTTTTTCCTGTTCGTACTGTAGGGGTATTTAATGGCCTACAATGATATGTTGATATACCCTATATGTACTCTGTTTTTGCATTGTTACCTGTATGTGGTTTGACATTGTCAAATTTCTTTGTTATATGCTGTAGATTTAACCCCATAGCGACGGCCTAACGTCTCAAGACGTCGGAAAAACAGGGTACTTATTCTGTTCCGACGTCTTGAGACGTCAGGCCGGAAAAAGGTTGTAGCGCCCCCCAGTGACGAAAAATCTCGGGGGTTTCAGCTACCGGGGGTAGCTGAGACCCCCAAGATTATGAATCGGGGTGTTTTTTTTGTTCCCCGATAATGTGATCGCCGGTATACACCGTATACCGGCGACAACATTAAAAAAAAAAAAATGGCAAATACTACTAATTTCTTTCTCATCTGACATGATCAAACATGTCAGATGATAAAGAAATATAAGCCCCTAGTGCCCCCAAAGCCCCCGGTACCGGAGAAAATCACCCCCCACCCCCCCCCCCCCCCGGACATCCAAAATGGCGCCGACGCGCGGCGAAAACTCCCGCCGCCGCCGGCTCTGCATTCATTTCCCTCCGATCTGAAATGATCAAACATTTCAGATCGGAGGGAAATGTCCTCCCCCTGATCCCTCCTCCGGTCCACCGGAGCTGTCTGGTCACCGGAGCCCCCTCCGGTTCTCCAGACCTTGCAAGATGGCGCCGGCGCGCTGACAACTGCTGCTGCTGCCGCCGCATTCATTTCCCTCCGATCTGAAATGATCAAACATTTCAGATCGGAGGGAAATGTCCTCCCCCTGATCCCTCCTCCGGTCCACCGGAGCTGTCTGGTCACCGGAGCCCCCTCCGGTTCTCCAGACCTTGCAAGATGGCGCCGGCGCGCTGAAAGCTGCTGCTGCTGCTGCCGCCGCATTCATTTCCCTCCGATCTGAAATGATCAAACATTTCAGATCGGAGGGAAATGTCCTCCCCCTGATCCCTGCTCCGGTCCACCGGAGCTGTCTGGTCACCGGAGCCCCCTCCGGTTCTCCAGACCTTGCAAGATGGCGCCGGCGCGCTGAAAGCTGCTGCTGCTGCCGCCGCATTCATTTCCCTCCGATCTGAAATGATCAAACATTTCAGATCGGAGGGAAATGTCCTCCCCCTGATCCCTGCTCCGGTCCACCGGAGATCTCTGGTTCCCTGGAGCCCCCTCCGGTTCTCCAGAGCCCTCCCTCCGGTCCACCGGGGTCCGATCCGCTAGATCCCGGTATCTCCCACCCGATCTGGGATCCCCCGTTCCCCCACCGCCCCTGCACAGTACCTCAATAAAGGATCGTTGGGCCCCCCGGTCCCCCGGTCCCCCGGTCCCCCGCGGCCCCCCTTCCTCCCTTCTCCTGGAAAATGGCGGGCGCATGCGCAGTATGCTTGGCATAATCTGCCTCCTGCACCCGGCAACAAAAAAAAAAAAAATCTGATTGGCTGTTTAGATTTGAATACTGTGATAGATCCTATCACAGTAGTCAAAATGCCAATATTTGATAAATATGGCAGCATTTAGGTCTGCCTTTCTCCTCTCTCCCTTGTAGTTGATCTGGGAGAGAAGAGAGAGAGACTACGTGCTGCCATATAGAGAGAAAAAGTTATAAATTCACAAAGATCATCATATTCCCAATTTTTCTGATCACCCCCCTGTGATCATCCCCTCCTCCATCATTCCGTCATCCCTCGCTGCGTCATTCCCCTAAATATTTTTTTTTATAATCTTTATAAAAAAATTTAGGGTTTATATAAAAAAAAAAAAAAAATACTAGTGTTAGTTTTTTTTTTATTTTTTGTTAGCCAGGGATAAAAACAAAAACCATGGCCCGCAGGATGTTTACGGCAGAGCAAGCGTACTCACTGCTTGCCTCCGGCAGTTCTGGGTCAGAGACCGAATCGGCCTCAGAAAGAGATTTTTCGGATAGCGGTGACGATTCGGCTTCCTCCACGGGGTCCCACACCCCGCTAGTCGCCGCTGCTGAAGCGTCAGGGGCAGGACCTAGTTCTGCAGTCCCCCATGCTCTCTGGAACCCCGACCCGTCCTTTACCCCACAAATTCCCCCTTTCATAGGAGACCCTGGCATAAAAATAAATGTCACCAATTTTGCCCCACTGGATTTCTTCCAAATTTTTGTTAACCAACAAGTACTTGAGCATATCACCCACCACACCAACTTGTACGCCCGTCAATATATTGCCCAAAAGCCAACATCTGTGCATTCCCGTTCCTGGATCCCCACAAGCGTCCCGGAAATCAAAAAATTTTTAGGCATTACCCTCAACATGGGAATAGTGAAAAAACCCAGTTTACGCTCCTACTGGGCAACCAAATCTGTCCACGCCACCCCTGTATTTGCAGCCATAATGCCCAGAACCCGATATGAGACCCTATTGAGATTCCTCCATTTTAGTGATAATTCCCAAGTCCCCCCAAGAACTGACCCCAATTATGACAGCCTTAATAAATTGAAACCCCTAATATCCCTCCTGAAAGAGTCCTTCCTAACTTCCTACAGCCCAGAGGAGAATGTTTCGGTTGACGAGTCCCTAATGAGCTACAAGGGCCGTCTCTCATTCCGTCAGTTTATCCCCTCCAAAAGAGCCAAGTATGGCATAAAATTATATAAAGTGTGCGAAAGCACCAGCGGGTACACGTGTAACTTTATCATTTATGAGGGTAGGGACCGCCAAATAAGCCCACCCAACTGTCCCCAGACAATTAGCATCCCAGGAAAAATTGTCTGGGAGCTAATGACGCCATTTCTTGGTAAAGGTTACCACGTGTACACCGACAACTACTACACTAGTATCCCCCTATACCAATCCCTCCATGCTGCAAATACAGGGGCCTGTGGGACAATAAGGAAAAACCGTGTTGGTTTGCCGGCACAGTTAGTGTCCAGACGTCTAGACAAGGGGGCGTCATTCGCACTGGCAAGTGACAAACTGCTTGCCGTAAAGTGGAATGACCGCAAGGACGTCTACATGCTCACCACCCTGCATGAGGACACCACTGTGTCGGTCAGAGAGAGGGGAGCCACCAGGGACAAACAGAAACCCTTCTGTGTGACCCAATACAACAGGTTTATGGGTGGCGTGGACCTGTCTGACCAGGTGCTCCAACCATACCTGGTAAAGCGGAAAACGAGGGCCTGGTACAAAAAGGTAGCAATCTACCTGATACAGATTGCTACCTACAACAGTTTTGTACTGTATAAAAAATCACAAGGGCCCCTCACATTTCTGCAATACCAGGAAAAAATTATTGAGTCCCTCATGTTTGACTCAGCGGCACCAGAGGCAGCCTTCGAGTCAGAGAATGCCCGGAGACTAACGGAACGGCATTTTATGCGTCTCATGCCTCCTACTCCCACCCAAAACCGTCCTAAAAAAAGGTGCCGGGTCTGCAGCAAACAGGGCAATAGGAGCGAATCAAGATATTACTGTCCCATGTGCCCTTCCCAGCCAGGACTTTGTGTTACCCCCTGCTTCGAGATCTACCACACATCCCACAATTATTAGACATCATACACTATTCCCAAATTGTGTGGTAGGGTTTTTCTTTCACAACATTTATATTTTCTGTGTAGTGAGCCCCTGTGTTACTTGTCAAATAAAATTTACTATTTTCATCAGTAAAACACATTTTACCCCATTTCACAAATAATTCCAGGACTTGATCACTCACATACCGAAGTGTTATGCAGACAAATTCTCGTCATATGCCCACGTCTGCGTACTCCAGAATGTGGACCCCGCAAATGTTCTTGAAACATCTGATCATCTGACAAATAATTCCAAGATTTGATCACTCAAAGTTTTAGCACCAGTCATCTTAGTCTGACTGCTATTACAACTACGTCTTGGTGATACGGGCATGATAATTTTATTGGAGGATCTGAAGCTGTTCTGTAATTTTACACCATGGGCTTTACTGCATGGTTCTTGCCGAACCTCCTGCACTGGACAATACGTTTATAACCCTGTGGGGGACTGGTTGTTTTGTGCATATAGCGGTTCCGACCTTGGCAGGTAGGAGCCTGTTATGATGTACCATGTCGTCTGGCACAATTGTCCCTCATATAGGGATTGATGATGCTAAACAGACATTGTACGACCAGTCTCTGAAAAATTAACGTGTCCTTCTAGCCCTCCTGGTGTTCCTTCATCTCTGGAACAAGCACAAGTCTGCCATATAGTTGGCGGTATTTTCCTCCACATTTTGCCCTTCACTCCAAGATAAAATGTACAAAAAATCCATTTATGTGGGTTTTCAGTTGTTCTGATAACACATAGGCTCTGCAAATCAAATAATCCAAAATTTGAAAAGTGCACCTTCCCTTCCAAGTCCTGCCGTTTGCCCAAACAGACGTTTTTGACTACATGTTGGGTATCGCTGGACTCGTAAGAAAGTGGGTAACAAAATGAGGGGTCCACGTTTTGGTGTTACATCTTGTAAAAGTGGAAAATTTGGTGCTAAAGCACCACTTTTGTGAAAAAGAAGAACATTTTCAATATGACAACCTATTGTTATAAAATTCTGTGAAGTACCTGCGGGTTCAAAATGCACACTATACCCCTAGATAACATCCTTGAGGGGTATAGATTCCAGAATGGGGTCAGTTGTGGGGGAGCTCTACTGTTTAGCCACTTTAGGGGGTCTCCAAACACAACATGGCGTGCGCTAATGATTCCTGCCAATTTTGCAGTCAAATGGCGCTCCTTTCATTCCGCACCCTGCCGTTTACCCAGACAGTTGATTTCCGCCACATATGATGTATCGGCGAACTCAGGAGAAATTGCACAATACATTTTATGGTGTTTTTTTTCCTTTTACCCTTGTGAAAAAAAAAGCTACATGGTTGAAGTAACAATTTTGTGTTAAAATTAAATTTTTTTATTTTCATGGCTCAACGCAATAAAGTTCTGTATCACCGCGCTCATAAGAAAGTGGGTAATAAACGTTGGGGTCCAATTTTTGGAATTACCTCTTGAAAAAGTAAGAAAATTAATGCTAAAGCAACATTTTTGAGAAAAAAATGAAAATTTTCAATATGACAACGTAACGTTATCAAAATCTGTGAAGTACCTGTGGGTCCAAAATGCTCACTATACCCCTAGATAGAAGCCTTGAGGGGTCTAGTTTCCAGAATGGCGTCACTTGTGAGGGGTTTCTGCTGTTTAGGTACCTTAGCGGACATGTAAATGCAACATGGTGCCCGCAATCTATTTCAGCCAAATTTGCTTTCCAAACTTCAAATATTGCTCCTTCTGTTCCGAGCCCTCCCATTTGCCCAAACAGAGGTTTCTGACCACATATGGGGTATCACCGCGCTCATAAGAAAGTGGGTAACAAGTTTTGGGGTCCATTTTGTTGTGTTATTTCTTCTAAAATTGATTACATTTGGGGTAAAGCAACATTTTTAGGTAAAATTTTATTTTTTGCTTTTTTCATTCCACATTGCTTTAGTTCCTGTGAAGCACCTAAAGGGTTAATAAACTTCTTGAATGTGGTTTTGAGTACTTTGAGGGGTGCAGTTTTTAGAATGGTGTCACTTTTGGGTATTTTCTGTCATCTAGGCCTCTCAAAATCACTTCAAATGTGATGTGGTCCCTAAAAAAATGGTTTTGTAAATTTTGATGTAAAAATGAGAAATTGCTGATAAACTTTGAACCCTTCTAACTTCCTAACAAAAAATATTTTTTTTTCCAAAATTGTGCTGATGTAAAGTAGACAAGTGGGAAATGTTATTTATTAACTATTTTGTGTCACAGAACTTTCTGGTTTAACGGAAAAAAAATTCAAAAGTTGAAAATTTCAAAATTTTCAAAAATTTTGCCAAAATTCATATTTTTTCACAAATAAACGCAAAAAATTTTGTCCAAAATTTGGTACTAAAATGAAGTCCAATATGTCACGAAAAAACAATCTCAAAATCAGTGGGATCCGTTGAAGCGTTCCAGAGCTATAACCTGCTAAAGTGACACTGGTCAGAATTGCAAAATTTGGTCTGGTCATTAAGGTGAAAATTAGCTCCGTCACTAAGGGGTTAATAAAACCTTTGATTTAAAAAAAAATTCTTATGACGTTAATCTGGGACATCATGTCTCGTTCCATCCACCAACGTCACGCACCACGGACTGTCCAGGAGTTGACTGATGCTATAATCCAGGTTTGCGATTAGCTCTCGCAGAACATCCGACGCCTCATCGGGAGCATGCCCAGGCATTGTTGGGAAGTCATACAGGCACATGGAGACCACACACTACTGAGCCTCATTTCCTTGTCTTGAGGCATTTCCACTGAAGTTGGATCAACTTGTAATTTGATTTTCCATTTTCATGGTCATCAATGTCTAATTGCCCGGGTGAAATTTTAGATCACGTTAAATAACCTATGTGCGATCCGAAAGATCACACTTGCGATCTAGAATTTCACATCGCTAACGAGATCGCTAGCGATGTCGCAGCATGTAATGTACCCTTGACACTCCACACCCCCTCTAACCAGCTGTTTTCAGTGCCACAGGCGGCTACAAATGCCCAGTTGCAGAGCTGCTCCATCAAGTGATAGTGGCCGGGTACTGCACATCTGCCTCACTTAAAATCACTAGGAGGCAGATGTGCAGTAACTGAACATTGTTGCTATCAGAAGGCGGAAATGAGCATTTGTGGCTGCCTACAGCATCAAAAACAGCTAATCAGTGGGGGTGCCGGGTTTTGGACCCCGGCCGATCAGATATTGATGACTTATCCGAAGGATAGGCCATCAATGCAAAAATAGTAGACGACTTCTTTAAATTGTATATTATAAATATGGTACTTTACAGGAACTGGGTGGGCACATAGCTGGAGTGACAGTTTTCAGATCCAACAGTCATTTAGCCTCAATTGAATAATGCCTTTATGATGCAGATGTGATCTCCTCTGGTACAGTGGCTGATGTGCCTTTGATAAGGGCTCGCTGTTAATTGTGGTCAAAGTGGAGTATTTTCCTCCTATTTTCTGTGTAGCAATGTTGGATCTAAAGTTGCAAGGACCCACCACTACCATCACTATCCGTGCCATACAAAAACACTATTGTTTGAGTTGCTCCCATTTAACCACCCTCTTTTCTTTGATTGTGCATTGCTATTTGACTGAAATGTCGGGAGCTGTACTCGGTGCACACCACTTAAAGTGTGCTCTGTTCCTGCGTTGCTTATTGAATTCCTGTTGTATCTTTGCGGCCTTTTTCGTGACCATACTTTGTTTTCTGATTTTGTGCCTTAACTTCTCTTCTACTTCTGACCCAGCTATCTTTGACTTCCCTTGCCTCTGATTCGCTACTCCGGCCAGCACCAAGGAAGCAATCCAGCTGTAACACTGAATGTCTGTACTAGGAATAACGGTCAAAAGCCGGGATTTCTTAGGAATTGATAAAGCAAAGTCTGTCCGAGGTAGTCTTTTTGAGCCAATAGATGTGGCAGTATTGAGTCACTGTATAAACCCATCGACTTGGGTAAGAAATCCCCGTGAAGGGCTTGTTGTCATCTGACAGATCCGATGCTGTAGATCATGGGTCCCCAATTCCAGTCCTCAAGGGCCGCCAACAGTGCATGTTTTCAGGATTTCCTTAGTATTACACATGTGATAATTTAATCACCTGCACAGTTGATGATTCCAACACCCATGCAATGCTAAGGAAATCCTGAAAACATGCACTGTTGGTGGCCCTCGAGGACTGGAGTTGGGGAACCCTGCTGTAGATCAACTTATCTACTGGATCAGTAATTCTTGTTCTGAGGTCCTGGTTGTCTTGTGTCTGCACCCAAACTGATATTAACAGAAACATCACAACCAAAGTTTGTGTTAAATCAATAATTTATTTCAATAAATGATCATTAGTTTAGGATTCAGCAATAGTAGAAGGAAAAACGCAGCACTCACCAAATGGCAAAAAAAATCTACTTTGATTTCTTAATTTATAAATCCAAATAGACCTTCACAAGGGAAAGTAGAAAAGTGTAGGACAGGAGACAGCCGTTTCGCATCCATTGCAACGTTTGGATTGAAATGATGGACCTGTGTGATGTGGTCGGATCTCCAGTCCTAGTTACTCCTTGGATGGTCTTGTTGGGTCTTCCTGATGAGCAGTGGGTACATCATACTGGTATATTGATATGCGAGAATGTATTCTAGAATAGATGGATGTATAGATACCCTTGAACCTGGCTCAGTGGTGTAAGATGATTAATAGAATTATATACATAAAAAATGAATTCTGTTATTTGCTTGTTATGCATGGTGAAACTACTGGACCACCACTCCACCACATTAGGCACATCGGTAAATCAGGCACTTAGTAAGATTATAAACAAAATTTCCATTCTCTACGACCTACTGTTCTCAAGATATTTGTCAAAAATTGCAACACAGAATCACATATTAAATTTATGGTGAAATGACTGGACCATTCTGCCCCAAATTTGCATCATAGGCAGATAAGGCGCTTTGAAATATTTTAAACTGGGATTCAGATCTCTATGACCCAGCGATCTGTACATATTCACAAAAAAAAAGGGAACAAAACAACAAACGGACTGATTGTTTTGGATCAGACTTTGATCATTGTTTGATCATAGTGTGGTCCGAGTAGCACCAGTTTTTCTCGTACATGGAGGAAAAAAAAGAAAAGTTTTTATACCTTCATTCTGACTGTTAATATCAGATTGCACTCAGAAGTCATCAGAGTGCGGTTCCATTTTTTCACTGACCAGCTTGCATTGCCGATTTGAATCCGACACATGGATCATGGATCAAAATTGCAAATGTCCACTTCGTTTTTCCATGGACAGCACGGTCTGCCACAAATCACGGATATGTGAATGACACCATTGACTATAACAGTTAGCATGTCAAATTCCCGCACATAACTCAGATATATTGGCTTCAGATCAGTAATTTTTAACCAAACAAACTGGCCACATCATGGTATACTGGCTGCAATGCTGAGCTAAACATAGTTAATATTTATTTTATTTCTCATCACTGTTGCGGAGATTTTAACTTCTAAACTTTAGTTCATAATTTGGTATAATTTACGTGGGAGTTACCAAACATGAGGTTGACGACACATAGGGGTAAAAATTAACACAATCTACTCTACTCGCTGATCTCTGCATTGTGCAGACATACTGTAGCAGAATTATATACCATTAGGCTATGTGCGCACAGTGCGTTTTTCGCGGCGTTTTTGCGTGTTTTTCGGGTGCGTTTTTGGCCTTAAAACTGCAGGACTTTGCTTCCCCAGCAAAGTCTATGAGTTTTCATTTTTGCTGTCCGCACACATCTGTTTTTTTTACCTGCGTTTTTGAGTTAAAAAAAAAATGAACATGTCAGTTCTTTCCTGCGTTTTTCTGCGTTTTCTCCTCATGCAATGCATTGGAAAAACGCAGCAAAACACAGAGATCAAAAACGCAGCCAAAAACGCACCAAATCGCGGCAAAAACGCATGCTTTTTTGATGCGTTTTTTCGACGCAGGTGCGTTTTTGTGCGTTTTTAGCGGCCAAAAACGCACAAAAATGCAGCGTCAAAAAGACGCAGTGTGCGAACCTAGCCTTACAAACACTTCCAGATCTTATCTCGTATTGTTATCAGCTATGTTCCACCCCCACACACCGACTGCCATGGGATGCGATCTGGGGTGTTTATAATGATACGTAATGCTGCTGTACTTCTACATATGAGATGCACACATCAGTGAGGAGAGTGCATGATAGCACCTACGTAGGGTTGTCAAATTGCATTTAGGGGAAGATGTAGACACTCCCAAAAAGAAATCTCTGGTAACACACAGTTGAATTATAACATAAATAAACGCCTAAACTTTACAAGCTATTGTGTTTTTCCAAAAATAAGACCTACTCCAAAAATATGCCCCAGCAGGAATTTTCGCCCATTTTGGAGTATGCTTAAAATATAAGCCCTACTTGCAGTTCAATAATGAAGTGTCAATGTAGCTAAAAAAAAAAAAAGTAAGAATACAGTAGTAGACTTCATTAAAAAAGGCAGACACCCTTAAAAGAGAAAAGACAGCCCCGATAGAAAGCAGAAAGCCCCCTCATGCAAGAAAAAACAAACCGCATTCACCAGACCCCAAAAAAATACGGGTGGCAAGTGTTGACTGTGGATGGGCTCTGCCACAGAGATTTATTTGTGTTTGTCAAGAACAGCCGGGGGAGTCACTCAGATATCCCGCAGCTGTTCACTAATTTGTCACGAACATGACTACTCTCTAGCGCCCCCCTTGTCAGCAGGCCACTTTTGGTACTGCAGAACAATGCATAAAATGAGGCTGCTGAGCTAATAATGCCAAATATTGGAGGTCTCATAGCAAGGCTAAATGCATATGTGACGCTCTAGTCACATATAGTCACAAATAAGGCCCTGCATTACACCTGTCCCTCATAGGCAACATACAGCCAAACACATAAACCCTAGTCATCCCCCTCAGAGCTTGATGGACACACCAGGGGGCGGAACCAGGTGGTTGGAAGACGCCCACCAAAGAGTTCAGCTAGCCTGAGGCGGGAAAGTAAACAGAACAAGTCTAGAGTTCAAGTTGGAGAGGTGTGTGGGCTGGAGCTGTGTTCAGCTCCGGCAGAGGAGAGAAACCAATTTGAGCAGGTGCCAGGGTAGGAACCCTGGTACCTTAGGCTAGGAGGCAGACGGAGGCCTCTGTCTGCAGGAGCCGGTACCAACCTGGGGAACCGACTCGGAAACCGGAGCAGAAAGGGGGGTACTCAAACCCAGAAGCTAGGTCCAGAAGCTACTGGGGGCTAGCTAATGAACTGATTACGGCCATGACTAGGAGGTCCTGTCCCACCCAAAGTCCCGACTGAAGGCAACAGCTCAACGAGGGGGATAGAAAGCCACCGCCACGGCTCAGAGATCCCACGAGTCAGCGTCTGCGGGCAAAGGGCTCCTCAGGCAACCACAAGCCGGGAGCAGACTCCTGAAGTTGCAAGCGCAGGTAGTCCACCATCACAAACAGGTGCGGGAGAAAGACAGAGACCACCAGCCGGGTGGGGGACCAGACTGCAGCCGGCTGCGGGCACCGACCACCATCACCTTGGTTTACCAGAGACTCGTGTGTTTACTAATAGTGAGTACATCAGTGCCCTCCGGCCACCCGTCTCCCTGCACCGCCAAACATCCCCCCAACGGGTCCCGGGGCCACCATCCCTGCCCATGGAGAGGTTAACAACTTGCTGCGCAACATCTCCCCTGGGTGCCCTGTAACTTCAGCGGTGGTGTCCATCTTCACCACATCTCGTGCATGGCGTCACGAACTTAACACGGCTCTGGCTGTACAACTACATCCCCAAACCACAAACCCCCTTTTGATTGGAGTGACCGCAGGACCCCCGGGTCCGGAGACCTTCGAGCCACCCACTGAAGGTCCGGATCCGAGCGGCTCGTCTGCCGAGCATGGGGCGGTACATATATATCACGGATTCCCGCTAATGGAATATATATATATATATATATATATATATATATATATATATATATATTATTAATATTATTATTATTATTTATTATTATAGCGCCATTTATTCCATGGCGCTTTACAAGTGAAAGAGGGTATACGTACAACAATCATTAACAGTACAAGACAGACTGGTATAGGAGGAGAGAGGACCCTGCCCGCGAGGGCTCACAGTCTACAGGGAATGGGTGATGGTACAATAGGTGAGGACAGAGCTGGTTGTGCAGTGGTCTACTGGACTGAGGGCTATTGTAGGTTGTAGGCTTGTTGGAAGAGGTGGGTCTTGAGGTTCCTCTTGAAGCTTTCCATGGTAGTGGAGAGTCTGATGTGCTGAGGTAGAGCGTTCCAGAGTATGGGGGATGCGCGGGAGAAATCTTGTACACGATTGTGGGAAGAGGAGATAAGAGAGGAGCAGAGAAGGAGATCTTGTGAGGATCTAAGGTTGCGTGCAGGTAGGTACCGGGAGACTAGGTCACAGATGTAGGGAGGAGACAGGTTGTGCATGGCTTTGTATGTCATGGTTAATGTTTTGAACTGGAGTCGTTGGGCGATGGGAAGCCAGTGAAGGGATTGGCAGAGTGGCAAGGCTGGGGAGTAGCGAGGGGAGAGGTGGATTAAGCGGGCTGCAGAGTTTAGGATAGATTGGAGGGGTGCAAGAGTGTTGGAAGGTAGGTCAGAGAGCAGGAGGTTGCAGTAGTCGAGGCGGGAGATGATGAGGGCATGCACTAATGTTTTTGCAGATTCTTGGTTAAGGAAAGCACGGATCCGGGAGATATTTTTGAGTTGTAATCGGCATGAGTTGAAGAGGGCTTGGATGTGTGGCTTGAAGGATAGAGCAGAGTCGAGGGTCACTCCAAGGCAACGAGCTTGTGAGACTGGGGTGAGTGAGCAACCATCGAGTTTGATGGAAAGGCTTGTTGGAGGAGATGAGTGAGGAGGAGGAAAGACAATAAACTCTGTTTTGTCCATGTTAGGTTTTAGGAATCGTGCAGAGAAGAAGGATGAAATAGCAGAGAGACATTGTGGTATTTTGGTTAGTAGAGAGGTAATGTCAGGTCCAGAGAGGTAGATCTGTGTGTCATCGGCATAGAGATGATACTGGAAGCCGTGGGACTCTATGAGCTGTCCCAGGCCGAAGGTGTAGATGGAGAACAGCAGGGGTCCAAGAACTGAGCCTTGAGGGACACCGACAGATAGGGGGCGAGATGAAGAAGTGGTGTGAGAATGGGAGACGCTGAAAGTTCGGTCGGTTAGGTATGAGGAGATCCAAGATAGGGCCAAGTCTGTGATGCCCAGAGATATATATATATATATATATACAGTGCCTACAAGTAGTATTCAACCCCCTGCAGATTTAGCAGGTTTGATAAGATGCAAATAAGTTAGAGCCTGCAAGCTTCAAACAAGAGCAGGATTTATTAACAGATGCATAAATCTTACAAACCAACAAGTTATGTTGCTCAGTTAAATTTTAATAAATTTTCAACATAAAAGTGTGGGTCAATTATTATTCAACCCCTAGGTTTAATATTTTGTGGAATAACCCTTGTTTGCAATTACAGCTAATAATCATCTTTTATAAGACCTGATCAGGCCGGCACAGGTCTCTGGAGTTATCTTGGCCCACTCCTCCATGCAGCTCTTCTCCAAGTTATCTAGGTTCTTTGGGTGTCTCATGTGGACTTTAATCTTGAGCTCCTTCCACAAGTTTTCAATTGGGTTAAGGTCAGGAGACTTACTAGGCCACTGCAACACCTTGATTTTTTCCCTCTTGAACCAGGCCTTGGTTTTCTTGGCTGTGTGCTTTGGGTCGTTGTCTTGTTGGAAGATGAAATGACGACCCATCTTAAGATCCTTGATGGAGGATTGGAGGTTCTTGGCCAAAATCTCCAGGTAGGCCGTGCTATCCATCTTCCCATGGATGCGGACCAGATGGCCAGGCCCCTTGGCTGAGAAACAGCCCCACAGCATGATGCTGCCACCACCATGCTTGACTGTAGGGATGGTATTCTTGGGGTCGTATGCAGTGCCATCCAGTCTCCAAACGTCACGTGTGTGGTTGGCACCAAAGATCTCGATCTTGGTCTCATCAGACCAGAGAACCTTGAACCAGTCTGTCTCAGAGTCCTCCAAGTGATCATGAGCAAACTGTAGACGAGCCTTGACATGACGCTTTGAAAGTAAAGGTACCTTACGGGCTCGTCTGGAACGGAGACCATTGCGGTGGAGTACGTTACTTATGGTATTGACTGAAACCAATGTCCCCACTGCCATGAGATCTTCCCGGAGCTCCTTCCTTGTTGTCCTTGGGTTAGCCTTGACTCTTCGGACAAGCCTGGCCTCGGCACGGGTGGAAACTTTCAAAGGCTGTCCAGGATGTGGAAGGCTAACAGTAGTTCCATAAGCCTTCCACTTCCGGATGATGCTCCCAACAGTGGAGACAGGTAGGCCCAACTCCTTGGAAAGGGTTTTTTACCCCTTGCCAGCCTTGTGACCCTCCACGATCTTGTCTCTGATGGCCTTGGAATGCTCCTTTGTCTTTCCCATGTTGACCAAGTATGAGTGCTGTTCACAAGTTTGGGGAGGGTCTTAATTAGTCAGAAAAGGGTGGAAAAAGAGATAATTAATCCAAACATGTGAAGCTCATTGTTCTTTGTGCCTGAAATACTTCTTAATACTTTAGGGGAACCAAACAGAATTCTTGTGGTTTGAGGGGTTGAATAATAAATGACCCTCTGAATAAACTTTTCACAATTTAAAAAAAAAATACAAAAAGAAATAACATTCTTTTTTGCTGCAGTGCATTTCACACTTCCAGGCTGATCTACAGTCCAAATGTCACAATGCCAAGTTAATTCCGAATGTGTAAACCTGCTAAATCTGCAGGGGGTTGAATACTACTTGTAGGCACTGTATATATATAATTTATATATATATATATATATATATATATATATATATATATATATATATATATACACACATATATACACACACACACACACACACACACACACACACACACACCTCGGTACCCTTAATGATCGCACTCCAATAATTCTATGCAATAATAATTACACTGCCACCACCCAGGCTTTCTACAGGTAGCTGGGGACCCGTTTCAGATAGCAGAAGGCTTTTCAGACAGGTTTGGGTTTGTATATAGAACAGAAGGAAACAAACTATTAAATTTTATATATTTAATCCGAAAATAGGCAGGGTTTAAAAAATATACAAGCATTTACAAAAGGGAACAATACAAATACAGTATAGATAGTTACATAAAAATAAAAAGGTATAAATGTGAGACTTACTAAACTCGTGCCATAGATGTGACGTCCGGATTTAGGGAAAAAGGGGCTCCAAGAGAAGAAGAAAGTAGAAAGATGGCCAGCATCAACACTTACTGATGCCCTCCAGTACTGACTCCCCCCATCAAGGAGCTAATCGCTCTTATGCCCTCAGGTAACCCCCCTCTCTGTGACCTCATTGTACGGTCTCTTGTGGGCTGTGCCAAGAATGTCACAAAGTTCTTTAATTCTAGCTTTTCACATATCTTTGCCCCTGGCCCACACAGGTGAAAGATATTAGCATCATATGTTATATCTCGATTTTACAATTACATAGATACCAAACACAATGCATCTAGCATGATTTTACTAGCCAATACTAATTTGTCGTGATACCAGCGATCTGCCAGTCAAGCTAAATGGTGCGCTGGGTTCAGCGCTCCACAGGGATTCTGGCAGTATGTTTTTCATTTTTCTAGCATTAATGGGCCACGTAAAAAACTGTATTAGGAGTTTTCCCTCCAACAGAACAAAGGATGGTTAGGGATTGTCTTTTCTGTGCATCTTTTGGCTGTAGCTCTACCATCCCCGAGTTGTAAATTCCTAAACTTTCGGGCCGATCAGATAATCGTCATGGCGATCTGTGGCTGATGGTGGGGAGGGGGGTAAGGACCCTTCAAGAGTTTTACATGACAGTGTTGCTGTCAGGTCCCTTGCCATTCTGCACGCACACAAAAACGCACACACACAGAGATTGGGTCCAGTATGCCTCCTCTTACAGATACACACATAGATCGGGTCTCCGTATCACTATGCTCACACACACCGGGTTTCAGTATCACTACGCTCTCACACACTCCTGATCGCAGTAACAATTTGCTCACACACACATCCATTAACGTTAACATTCTGCTCAAACACACACCCGATCGTAGTAACATTCTGCTCACACATCCAATCACAGTAACATTTTGCTCTCTCTCACACACATACCCGATCGCAGTAATATTCCTCTCTCACACACACACACACACATCCAATCACAGTAGCATTCCGTTAACACACACATCCAATCAAAGTAACATTCCGCTCTCTCACACACACACACACACACACACGCACACATCCAATCACAGTAACATTCCGCTCTCACACACACCTGATCGCAGTAACATTCCGCTCTCACACACATCCAATCACAGTAACATTCCGGCACACACCCGATCGCAGTAACATTTTGCTCTCTCTCACATACATACCCAATCGCTCTCTCTCTCACACACACACACACACACACACACACATCCAATCACAGTAACATTCCGCTCACACACCTGATCACAGTAACATTTTGCTCTCTCTCACACATATACCCGATCGCAGTAACATTCCACTCTCACACACACACATTCAATCACAGTAACATTCCGCGCACACAACCGATCGCAGTAACATTTTGCTCTCTCTCACACACACATCCAATCACAGTAACATTTCGCTCTTACACATGATCACAGTAACATTTTGCTCTCTCTCACACACATACCCGGAGTAACATTCCACTCTCTCACACACATACAATCACATTAACATTACACACACACACACACACACACACACACACACGATCGCAGTACACTTTCTTGAAAAATGTAATATTACCAGTTATGTATATTAAATTTTATGACAGGGTGTTGATCCAGGGAACTAGTCTGATTGCCGTATGTGGAGTCAGGAAGGAATTTTTTTTCCCATTGGAACTTGTTTGCCACATTGTTTTGTTTTTTTGCCTACCTCTGGATCAACATGTTAGGCTACGGGTTGAACTAGATGGACTTCGAGACTCCCTTCAACCTTAAAAAGTATGATACTATGATACTATGAATTTCACACACATCTGGTGATACTGCTTCCGGCCAACAGGAGTAATGACCTGTGTGGAACGCAGGGGGACCTGACGATAACACAGATGTCCGGGATCTGGTAAGAGCAATTCTCCTGGGGGAAGGGAGGGGGGGGGGGGGTCCGCCTTCTTTTGGAGATAAACTTAGCAGTGTTCCCCAATAAAAAGCCCTAGCACATTTTTCACGGCAATAATATAATACTGTCTAATTTTCGAGAAAACACTAATATCTCTGCAACGTAGATGAGTGATTAAAGGATAAAAACTTCTTTAGTCAGCTCTGCAATCACTGTTCAGTAATGTGGCCAAATAACATGCTCAAACTGATGCAAGTTCCTCTTATAACCCTATAGACCGATGCAAAGTCGGGTAATTATTCTAGTCCCCTATAAAAGAATGATTTAAAAAACGCAAGTGTTTTAACCCCTTCACAACCTTTCACATACTCATATGTCATGGTTAGGAAGAGGTTCCCAACCTACGACATATGGATATGTCATGGCTATCATGAAGATGTGACCGTATGATCACCTCCGTGAGCTCGGCGTGAGTGATAGCCGAACTTCGGCTCATATCCTTAATGTAATTCTTGGTTCAATGTTGATATACCAGCTGCATACCATATCCAGTCCACATTTAGTCTCATCTGATAACTAAGAGGCCATAATTATTAGACGTCACATGCTTGGTGTCTGACATTTGTCACGTATTCTGCTGGTCAACCCCTTTTAAAAAGCAGTTTTAGTGTTTATATAAAGTATTTTACATACATGGTGAATATTTCGGCTTGTTCTATGCATTCTACTTGCTAATATTTATTGGTCATTGCATACAGTACATTTCCTTATCATTTATTGTTCTAAATTGCTTTCCCTTTTAGACTTGCAAATTAGTCAATAACATAACTCACTGAAAATTTTCATTTACAATTCATCAATAAAATAAATTTATAAAATATGAAACGTGTGAAATTTTTCTACTTTAAAGAAAAATGTAATTTCTTTGTTAAACATCTTCCCATTCTCAAGATTCCTCTGTGTGTGTTCTATCATTCCTAACAAGAGTTGATTTACAGGAACAACAATCCCCACATTCTGGACATGAAGATGGCTTCTCACCTGTATGAGTTCTCAGATGTACAGCAAGATATGAATTCTTGGTAAAACATTTTCCACATTGTGGGCATGAAAATCGCTTCTCCCCTGTGTGAATTCTCAAATGTGCATTAAGATTTGATTTATTGGTAAAACATTTCCCACATTCTGAACAAAAAAATGGTGTCTCCCCTGTGTGAACTCTCAGATGTACTTTAAGATATGATTTACTGGTAAAACATTTCCCACATTCGTGACATGAAAATATGTTCTCGCCTGTGTGAATTTTCAGATGCCCATTAAGATATGATTTCTTGTTAAAACATTTCCCACATTCTGGACATGAAAATGGCTTCTCCCCTGTATGAATTCGCAGATGTGCTCTAAGATATGATTTACTAGTAAAACATTTCCCACATTCGCGACATGAAAATGGCTTCTCCCCTGTGTGAATTCTCTGATGTGCTTTAAGATATGATTTACTGGTAAAACATTTCCAACATTCATGACATGAAAATAGGTTCTCCCCTGTGTGAGTTCTCAGATGTGCATTAAGATATTGTTTACTGGTAAAATATTTCCCACATTCTGGACATGAAAATGGCTTCTCCCCTGTATGACTTCTCAGATGTACAATAAGATAGTCTTTCCTGTTAAAACATTTCCCACATTCTGAACATGAAAATGGTTTATCCCCATTATGAGTGTTTTGATGTTCAGCATCGTTTTTGAGATTTTCATTTTGCTTAACATTCTGTAATAAATCAGAAGATAGGTCCTGTTGATGAGGAATAGATGATAGATTTCTGTTGTGAAGGGCTGGTGATATATCTTGAATCATGTCGTGATCTTCAGATATATATGGCTTGATACCATAATCAGCTGCTTCAACATTTGTAAATGGCAGATATCCCTCTGACGCAGAGTCATCTGCCAAGAAAAAAAATACAGATTTTTTCAGAAATTCTGCCTTTTCAAACAAATTGTATTAAAATTCAATTAATAGCTGATGAAAACAGAGGTACAAACTGCAGACATCATTGCAAGGACTAATAGATGATGATATTAACCCCTTAACGACAGCCGATACGCCTTTTTCACGGCAGCCATTAGGGGCCTTAATCTTCAGTGATGTTTTTTCATGTTGCTGAGTATTAAGTAGATATCGCCATCCAGTGGGCAAACATCCAATCATCCACTGGCTGACCGCTGTATATGACAGGACACACCTTGCGCCATCGCACTCTGAGATCATCTGATGACGCCAGGGTATGATAACCTGTTAGACCCAGCTTTATGCAGAGTCTAAAAGGTAGAGTCTAAAAGGCAGAGTCAGTGAGAAACTAACAGGTCTCAGGTACTGCAATACACTAGTACTACAAAGCATGAGACCAAATATCAAAGTAACAAAAATATTCATGTCTAACAGTGGGTCAGAGTGAAAAATAAAAAAAAAAAGTTAAGTGTAAACCCCCCCTCCCCCCCCAAAAAAACCATGAAAACCCGTTTTGCCACTAAAAACGCAGCTTCTGGGTTAAAACAAACAAACAAAAGATATTTACACATAATTGATATTGTCACATCCGAAACGACTGTCTGGTCATTTATTTTGTATGGAGAAAACAGTAAAAGAAAACAACCTAAATTGTGTCACGAGGTGTGATGGGATCACTAGGAACAGTGGAGCCTAAACTGTCCCTCAGGTTAAAGGAACCCTCGTTGACCCTGATCCCAAAGATATGCCTGAAGGTGGTGATGTTTGGGCCGCCTTCCTTACCCTCACTCCTATACAACCCTGGTCTAGTGGCCCCCTATCCCTCCCTCCACCAAGGAGAGGGCTGGGACAGGAGTGATTAATCCCACACAAATAAGTAGATGGGTGGAAATAAAAAACAAAAAAACTCAAACTCACAAAGGTACAGACAATACATGATCAGTAGGAAACTAAAAGAAAGGGAGGAAATAATCAAACAACAAAAGTATTTTCACAACACACCGAAGTTCACCAGCAACAGGATATCAAAGCAAAAAGACCGGGATCGCAAAAGCTATAATTGGCATGGGAGTACAGGCTCCACCATCCTAAAAAGGGTGGAGGCGACTGTGATAGGTCTCCTGCAACGTGTAACTCAAACAGTAATCCACAGACTAGAAGATATCAACTCCTGCAAGCCCCATTACTACCAAGAGCACAGCTGGTCAACGTCCGAGCCTTTCTGTGCAACTCAAAAGGAGTATCGTGAAGAGTGTCTGACTCCGCTGTGTGAACAGCATCAAAAGTAGTCTTGACACTCAGCGAGTTTCCAGTTAGACACCATGTGACAAAACAATGCCAAAATAGATTTTCCATCATACTAAAAATTTTATAAGAAATGATCAAAAAAATCATGTTACAAAAAAAATGGTAGAACTGAAACCGTTAAAACCGTCCTGAAAAAAAACAAAACACAAAATGCCTCAAATCGAGAAAAAAAATAAATCGTTTTGACCTGAAAAAATAACCAACCTTATCAATTTTATATAAATAGTACCAAAAAAACAAACAGTTCAACAAAGTCTATGTTTTAGAAACTTTGTTATGAAACTTATATGCCTTATGGATAAGTACTAAGCCATCGCATTCATCTGTTAATGTAATAAGTACTCGTCTCTTGGGGACCAAGACCAGACAAGCTGGTACACTGACAGACCCCGGGTGTGTGCTCTTGTCTACGATGCATCGCTATTAATTGGACCAACAATGGCAGATGTGGATCTCACCCCAAATTAGCTCTCAAGAAGGGAGTTTCCACAACAATGGAATAGAAAAAGCTAATTTTTTTTTATAAAAAAAACCAAACAAAAAAAAAACAAAAACATGTTTAGCATGTACCAATTGTGATTGCATCAACCGGTAAATAATAAATATAGAAGCTACTACTCACCTGGGCGGCTATCTGTAGGAATCTCCTCTTTACTCCGCTCATCACCCCTCACATATGTCTCTGTGGTATTAATATGGGGCAGATCTTCCCCCTGAAACAAATATTGTAAAAGTCACAGACAGATGGAGAAGTCCCATCTATGATCAGCTCTAATCCTGCCATCTCCACCGCTCTCATTACACAAGTATAACATATATAATACTGGAGGATAAAACAAGACTGAGCACAAGACCTTCACAGCCGTCTACACATCATAGGGAGATTTCATGACACCTTCTCTCCATCTACCTGATGATCCTGAGGAACATCTGGATCTTCTTGTTTACAGTCCTGTGGGAGAAGAGGACGGGGACATCTCTCTGGTGTTGTCCTCTTACTGGATAGACCTGGAGGAGACACATACAGGGACTGAATTAATTCCTTGCATACATATAATTATAGGCCGTGTGTATTTAGTCCTGTCTATTACCTGGTGATGTGAGGGGCTGGGGAACCTCCATCATGACGTCCTTGTACAGATCTTTGTGTCCTTCTAAATACTCCCACTCCTCCATGGAGAAATAGACGGTGACGTCCTGACACCTTATAGGAACCTGACACATACAATGATACTGTCATCCCCCGATCCCTTCATAGCGTTACTGTATAATGTCCCAGCATTCCCAGCAGTGTCACCTCTCCAGTCAGCAGCTCAATCATCTTGTAGGTGAGTTCTAGGATCTTCTGGTCATTGATGTCCTCATGTATCGGGAGGTGAGGTGGAGGCCCCATGATTGGGCTCAGGGGTCTTCCCCATCCCACAGACACAGGGGCCTGATAGCGCTCACTAGAGGTCTTCTTTACTACTGTGTAATCCTGGTTATGGAGAGACACAGTAAGAAATCTCACTCCAGACATTTCCAGAGTTCTCACCTCTCCAGTTCTGTCCATCTGTTATTCCCATAGATAAGAATGATGTAATGTGACCTCATCAGAATCTCTCACCTCTCCAGTAAGCCGGAAGAGGATCTCTAGGGTGAGGTGTAATATCCTCTCCGCCATCTTGTCCCTGTCCATATCCATCCTTCACGGGGCAATCAGGGGAATTCTCTTCTATAGAAGATCTCCACTGAGAGGATCCGATATTGTAGGGACCTGAATGGGGAGAAGATGACTATGTAATATCATAAAGAATCCGCTGTAATATAATTACTGGAGACTTTTTATCCCATTACTGGCCACACATATTATGTTATTATATAGTGTTCACCTGTTTTGGGTGAACACTACATAACATAGTATAGATTTTTTTTCCTATGCAGACTCTGTAAGTGAAAAAAACCCAAAAACTCATCTTTACTGCCACATTGATTATCATTCGTCCAAGTGCTGTCTTTTTTACAGGAATGGATTGGTGCCGATAACAGCACGGTAGTCGAGGTTAGATAGGATCTTCACAGCCCCCAGAATGTAGTCGTTATAGTTTTGTATCACTCTACCATGCCACACTTTTGGAATATTTATTTACCCACAGTGCAGCAGATAATCCGCTTTTCCTTCTTCCTTTTGATACACTATGTTGGAATTCTTTTGACTCGTGGAGCAGCAGCAACTGGAAATGTACATCAGCTGTTTTAAGAGTTTTTCTTTTCACAACCACACAAAGTGGGTGAATATCGCAACACCAGAACTACAGGTATCCCATTAATGCCCTATACCAGTGATGGTGAACCTATGGCACGCGTGCCAGACTGGGCACGCAGAGCCCTTTTTGCTGGCACGCGCGCGGTCACTACACTGAGCCACTTTGAACTATCGGTGTGATCGCGCCAGCAGTTCAAAGTTGTGTTTAGTAGAGGAGACATCTCTCCTCCTTCTGACACGCCTCCTCTCCTGGGCCGCAGGCCTGTTGCCTAGAAGACGGGGGAGTGTCAGTAGGCGGCGCCAGCGTCTTGTGGCCGCACGGGAACTGAACTGACTGAGGACCCAGCGGCACGCAGCGGAGGAGCGGAGGCTGGAAGGTGATTTTTTTTATTTTTATTTATAAGCTGTGTGCGGCTGTGGCAAGGTGTGGTGGGACAGAGCCAGCACGGGGCAAACAAACAGAGCACGGGGCAAACAAACAGAGCACGGGGCAAACAAACAGAGCACGGGGCAAACAAACAGAGCACGGGGCAAACAAACAGAGCACGGGGCAAACAAACAGAGCACGGGGCAAACAAAGAGCACGGGGCAAACAAAGAGCACAGGGCAAACAAAGAGCACAGGGCAAACAAAGAGCACAGGGCAAACAAAGAGCACAGGGCAAACAAAGAGCACAGGGCAAACAAACAGAGCACGGGGCAAACATGGAGAGCAAGGGGCAAACATGGCTGCAAGGATGGGGGAAACAAGCAAAGATGGAGAGAAACGTGCAAAGATGGGGGAAATGTGCAAAGATGGAGAGAAACATGGCTGCAAGGATGGGGAAAACATGGCTGCAAAGATGGGGGAAACCTGCAAAGATGGGGAAAACATGACTGCAAGAATGGGGGGAAACATGACTGCAAGGATGGGGGAAACATGCCAGGATGGGGGGAAACATGAAAGGATTGGGGGAAACATGAAAGGATTGGCGTACATGAACATGTCAGGATGAGGAAAAATGCCAGGATGGGGAACATTTAGCAGGAAGGGTGACATTTATCAGCATGGGGTACATTTACCAGGATGGGGTACGTTTACCAGGAAAGGGGACATTTACCAAGATATGGGGACATGCCTGAATGGGGTACATTTACCAGGATGGGGTCATTTAACAGCATGGGGGAACATGCCAGGATGGGATATATTTACAATGATGGGGTACATTTACTAGGATGGGGTACATTTACCAGAATGAAGGACATTTACCAGGAATGGGGTACATTTACCAGGATGGGGAATATGCTGGGATGGGGTACATTTACCAGGATGGGGCCATGACGGGGACAAATATACCTGAATGTAGGAAATATAAGTAAGGATGGGGGACATGTTTACCAGGAAGTGGGACAGAACTACACAATGAAAAGGGAGGGGAGCAACTCGTACATCTTTATGGGATTTCAAGATGTTCAGACTTTGAAATGTAGATGTGCATTACAGGGTGACATCTGATTGCATTCCAGGCTAAAATCTCTGTCTAATATGCTGCAATTTTTTCCAGAAAGATCAATCCAACTGCTGTGTCTGGAAAGGGCAGGAGCTCAGCTTCAATGTGTGGTAAGCATGCATGAGCGTGATGCCCCCTGCTGAAGAGAAGAGAAGACTACAAAAGGTAAGGTTACAATCAATTATTTACATAATAGGATTGGTTGGCACTTCAGAAAAAAAAAATGGGTTTAGGGCTACAGTTTGAGCACTCGGCCTGTGAAAGGTTCGCCATGACTGCCCTATACTGTGCTCTTTCATTATCCCACAGCCTACGCCATCTTGTTGCTCATGTGAAGCTCAGTCGCCGGCTTGGCTTCTTAAGGCCCAGTCACACTAAACAATTTACCAGTGATCCCAACAACGATACAACCTGATAGGGATCGCTGTAAGTTGCTAGGAGGTCGGTGGTCACACTAAGCGACGCTCCAGCGACCCCACCAGCAACCTGACCTGGCAGGGATCGCTGGAACGTCGCTACACGTGGAAGCATGCTGCTCTTGGTAACTAAGGTAAATATCGGGTAACCAACCCGATATTTACCTTGGTTACCAGCGCACACCGCTTAGCGCTGGCTCCCTGCACACCTAGCCACAGTACACATCGGGTTAATTACCCGATGTATACTCTGCTACGTGTGCAGGCAGCAGGAGCCGGCTTCTGCGGACCCTGGTAACCACGGTAAACAGCGGGTAACCAAGAAGCCCTTACCTTGGTTACCCGATATTTACCTTCGTTACCAGCGTCCGCCGCTCTCAGCCGTCAGTGCTGGCTCCTGCTCCCTGCATTCCTAGCCACAGTACACATCGGGTTAATTACCCGATGTGTAGTCTGGCTATGTGTGCAAGGAGCAGGAGCCGGCACTGACAGCTGAGAGCGGCGGACGCTGGTAATGAAGGTAAATATCGGGTAACCAAGGTAAGGGCTTCTTGGTTACCCGCTGTTTACCGTGGTTACCAGCGTCCGCAGAAGCCGGCTCCTGCTGCCTGCACATTTAGTTGTTTCTCTGTCGCTGTCACACACAGTGATGTGTGCTTCACAGCGGGAGAGGAACAACTAAAAAATGGCCCAGGACATTCAGCAACAACCAACGACCTCACAGCAGGGGCCAGGTTGTTGCTGGATGTCACACTAAGCAACATCGCTAGCAAGTTGTGCCTTAGCAGCGATGTTGCTAGCGATGTTGCTTAGTGTGACGGTACCTTTAGAAGTCTGTATTGTTCGCATTACACTTGTCACGGGTGTGTCACGGTTGACAGACAACCCTCTTGTGTCCAGCTCAGAAGGTCGCTGGGTTTGGCTACACAAATTGCTTCTTGATATTTCATTCTTTCTTCTTTGGTCTGAATTCAATTCCATGTATCTTCTATGTCAGCGTTAACTCTGTCTCCTTTAGGACCCTGCGGAAACCTTGGCAATTTAGCTGCTAATCCTTATCCCCACTCCCTGAGTCCATACATACCTACATTTCCCCTTGGTTTGTTGCTGGCGATAAGAATTACTCCTATGCTGTCTACATTGCAGGCAGTCGGCTTGGAATCACCTGTGAAGACACGTTGTTGCATGTTGCTGTATTTCTTCCAAACTGATCCTGGAGATCAGTTGTCAGTTTGTATTCCCTTGATTGTTTTCCCGATGTGTTTTATAGCACTTAATGGGGTTGACTAGTGCTCATCCCGTTCAGTCACTGCCTAGGGTCCATTTCAGGGTCAACCACGGTCTAAGGGGCACTTTGCACACTATGACATCGCAGGTGCGATGTCCGTGGGGTCATGTCGAAAGTGACGCACTTCCGGCGTCGCTCTCGACATCGTAGTGTGTAAATCCTAGATGATACGATTAACGAACGCAAAAGCGTCGTAATCGTATCATTTGTGTAGTGTCGGGGAATTCCATAATTACGCTGCAGCAACGGTACGATGTTCCTCGCTCCTGCGGCAGCACACAATGCTGTGTGTGAAGCCAGTGGAGCGAGGAACATCACCTTAACTGCTACCCGCAGCTCATGCCGACAATGCTGAAGGAAGGAGGTGGGCGGGATGTTTAAGTCCTGCTCTGCTCCGCCCCTCCGCTGCTATTTGCCGCCTGCCGTGTGACGTCACAGTGACGCCGCATGACCCGCCCCCTTAATAAGGAGGCGGTTCGCCGGCCAGAGCGACGTCGCAGGACAGGTGAGTGCATGTGAAGCTGCCGTAGCGATAATGTTCGCTACGCCAGCAATCACAAGAGATCGCAGCTGCGACGGGGGCGGGGGCTATCGCGCTCGGCATCGCAAGCATCGGCTTGCGATGTCATAGTGTGCAAAGTGCCCCTCCTTGATGCATAGGTGCGGAACCTATCTAGGGATGTCAAGGGAGCGAACGGAAGGTTTTATTAGGGAGTCACCATCTTCTCCTTCTCTAGAGACAGGGTTCCTCTCTTTCCTCATCTCGTTTTTCGTCGTTTGCCTAATTTTCCCCCATACCTAGTATGACAACTACAGGGCATTTAAGTAGAAACATTGCATGAAAAATACCCTGACTATAAAAAAATAAATTGCAAGTGCTTAATAACAGGGTACTTAGTGTATACATTTTTGCAAAAAGGCAAAAAGCTGTCTCACCTCGTCACGGTGTACCCATCTGAGACAGTCCCTAACCTACTGAAGTTAAAAACATTATCAATACCTGACTTGTGTCATGTCAAAACTCCAATATGAATGGTGGCAAGTGGTCAGTTGTGTCTCAGATTAAATACACAGCAAAGTGAGACGCAATTAGCTGTTCAGTCTCAGTATTAGGAGGGCTGCGCCCCCAACTTGCAATCTGTCTCAGATGGGTACACCGTGACGAGGTGAGACAGCTTTTTACCTTTTTGCAAAAATGTATACACTAAGTACCCTGTTATTAAGCACTTGCAGTTTATTTATTTATAGTCAGGGTATTTTTCATGCAATTTTTGTCTTTGGCTTTCTTCTAGTCTTAAGGCTGCAATTCACATGCTTAATGTTGCATGTTTACTGAACATTGTTTCAGCTCAGGTTTTTGGTGTTTTTAGGGCATTTAAGTAGAAGCATGCAATGGTGATTTGCTCATCTCAAACGATTTATTGAAACAAAATCCAACAACAGTGGTGGGTATACCCTCCACCCCCCCCCCCCCAAAAGATGGCAATGTCTCAACTTGATGTGTGGCCTTGAGCATCAATTAAAGTTTACAATGACGTTTCTTTCTGTTCACAAGTGAAGTTATTGTCTGTGGAGGCCGGTATCCCACTCGTCTTGAAGGGCGGCCCTTATGTTATTTAGGTTCTGGGGTACAGAGTAATGAACCTCTAGAAAGCGACAGCTGATTCCATAATGAAGTCTAAGGGGTACTTTACACGCTGCGACATCGCATCCGAAATATCATCAGGGGTCACGTCGTTAGTGACGCACATCCTGCGCCGGTAGCAACATCGCAGAGTGTAAATCCTTTGTGCGATGATAAACAATCGCAAATGCGTAGAAAATCGGTGATCTGTGTAGTGTCGGTCATTTTCATAATGTCGGGTCGACCGCAGGTACGATGTTGTTTGTCGTTCCTGCAGCTCCACACATCGATGTGTGTAAACCCGCAGGAGCGACAAACATCTCCTTACCTGCGTCCTGACGGCAATGCGGAAGGGAATAGGTGGGCAGGATGTTATGTCCCGCTCATCTCCACCCCTCCGCTTCTATTGGCCGGCCAATTAGTGACGTCGCGGTGACGCCGAACGCACCTCCCCCTTGAAGGAGGGATAGTTCGGCAGTCACAGCGACGTCGCTGACAAGGTATGTGCGTGTGACGCTGCCGTAGCGATAATGTTCGCTACGGCAGCAATCACCACATATCGCATGTGCGACGGAGGCGGGTAATATTGCGCTCGGCATTACTAGCCAATGCTAGCGATGTCGCAGCGTGTAAAGTACCCCTTAATCTGCCCTTTTCTTCCATTAGCTGTATGTAACGATATGTAATGTACTATATACAGTACAGACCAAAAGTTTGGACACACCTTCTCATCTCTAGAACAACTGTTAAGAGGAGACTTTGTACAGCAGGCCTTCATGGTAAAATAGCGGCTAGGAATCCACTGCTAAGGTCAGGCAACAAGCAGAAGAGACATGTTTGGGCTAAAGAACACAAGGAATGGACATTAGACCAGTGGAAATCTGTGCTTTGGTCTGATGAGTCCAAATTTGAGATCTTTGGATCCACCCACTGTGTCTTTGTAGAAAAGGTGAACGGATGGACTCTACATGCCTGGTTCCCCCTTTGAAGCATGGAGGAGGAGGTGTGACGGTGTGGGAGTGCTTTGCTGGTGACACTGTTGGGGATTTATTCAAAATTGAAGGCATACTAAATCAGTATGGCTATCACAGCATCTTGCAGCGGTATGCTATTCCATCTGGTTAGCGTTTTGTTGGACCATCATTTATATTTCAACAGGACAATGACCGCAAAACACACCTCCAGGCTGTGTAAGGGCTATTTGACTAAGAAGCAGAGTGATGGGATGCTACGCCAGATGACCTGGCCTCCACAGTCATCAGACCTGAACCCAATCGAGATGGTTTGGGGTGAGCTGGACCACAGAGTGAAGGCAAAAGGGCCAACAAGTGCTAAGCATCTCTGGGAACTCCTTCAAGACTGTTGGAAGACCATTTCCAGTGACTACCTCTTGAAGCTCATCAAGAGAATGCCAAGAGTGTGTAAAGCAGTAATCAAAGCAAAAGGTGGCTACTTTGAAGAACCTAGAATATAAGACATATTTTCAGTTGTTTCACACTTTAAGTATTTCATTCCACATGTTTTCATTCATAGTTTTGATGTCTTCAATGTGAATCTACAATTTTTAGTCATGAAAATAAAGAAAACTCTTTGAATGAGAAGGTGTGTCCAAACCTTTGGTCTGTACTGAGATATCTCTCATATATATATATATATACATATACTAGCTGTACTACCCAGCTTCGCCCGGGTTAATAACTGTTAACAAAATAGAATGTATTAACATTCCCGGGATAGAATGTATAAATAGAATGTATTAACGCCCGGGATAGTAACTGTCTCTCTGTTTCTCTCCCATTCTCTGTCTGTCTCCCTCTCTGTATATATCTCTCTGTCTCTCTCTCTCTTTGTCTGTCTGTCTCTTTCCCTATCTGTCTATCTCTGTCACTTTCCCTCTCTGTCGCTTTCCCTCTCTGTCGCTTTCCCTCTCTGTTGCTGTGTCTGTCTTTGTCTGTCTCTTACCCTGTCTGTCTCTTTCCCTTTCTTTCCCTGTCTGTCTGTTTCCCTGTCAGTCTGTCTCTTTGTCTGTGTCTGTCTCTTACCCTGTCTATGTCTGTTTCTTACCCTGTCTATGTCTGTCTCTTTCCCTGGCTGCATTGTGACAAGCCAACATTCCATTTAAGGGCGTGGCTGCGCATTCTTCTGAAGTTCTGGCTGCACTGTGGCTCCCAGCTCAATTCACTTTATTGGAGGCAGGTTTTTTGGTGAATAACTGTAAAGCGTGGGGTTAAAATTTCCCCTCAAAACATAGCCTATGATGCTCTCGGGGTCCAGAAGTGGGAGTGTGCAAAATTTTGTGGCTTTAGCTGTGACGGTGCAGATGCCAATCCCGGGGACACACACACACACATTCAGCTTTATATATTAGATATATATATCTAATATATAAAGCTGTGTGTGTGTGTGTGTGTGTGTGTGTGTGTGTGTGTGTGTGTGTGTGTGTGTGTCCTGGATGGCATCTGCACCGTCGCAGCTACAGCCACAAAATTTTTCACACTCACACTTCTGGACCCCGAGAGCGTCATAGGCTATGTTTGAGGGGAAATGTTAACCCCGCTCTTTACAGTTATTCACCAAAAAACCTGCCTCCATTAAAGCGAATGGAGCTGGGAGCCACAGCGCAGCCAGAACTTCAGAAGAATGCGCAGCCACGCCCTTATATGGAATGTTGGCGTGTCACAATGCAGCCAGGGAAAGAGACAGACATAGACAGGGTAAGAAACAGACACAAAGAGACAGACAGACAGACAGGGAAAGAGACAGACAGGGAAAGAGACAGACAGGGAAAGAGACAGACAGGGAAAGAGACAGAGATAGACAGACAGGGAAAGAGATTGAGACATACGGAGAAAGAGACAGACAAAGAGATAGAGAGACAGAGAGATATATACAGAGGGGGAGACAGACAGATAATGGGAGAGAAACAGAGAGATAGTTACTATCCCGGACAGCGCCGGGTGCTATGTTGTGAGGCAAAATTTTAACCCCGCGCGTTCCAATTTACCAATCAATTTTGCCCCTATCTACATAATGGGGAAAAAGTGAAACGAAAAGTGTTGGGGGCAAATTGACAGCTGCCAGATGTGAACAAGGGGGACTTAAAGAATGAGAGTGAAGAGTATATACCGTACAGTTGCTAAGGTGTGGCCCCGACATGGGATACTCACCACACTCGGGGATAGGAACACACACACAAAATGCATCACACACTACCACGTACTTGAACACATATACCACCCTCAGCACACATCTCACCACACATACACCAACCTCGCCACATAATCGCCCTAAACACACACAAGTCTGGTATTATCCTTCAAAAATAAAAATCTGATTAATAAGCAGCCAAACTACAAGAACAACAAATGTACCATATAGGAAATACGGCAGCTGTCGGTCACATGACCTGTCTATTATGTGTATGTGTGAGCTAATATATACTGTCAGGGGGAGGGCTTTCTGTTGCCTGGAGATTTATCAGGCTGCCAATAGCAACCAATCACAGCTTAGCTTCTATTTTGCTACAGTTAATTAATCTTAGCTCTGATTGGTTACTATAGGCAACAATTTAATAATTACATTTCTGTCTATTTGTTTTGTGTTTTTTGTGTGCAGAATGCATTTTTGTTAATACATTCTATTTTGTTAACAGCAGTTATTAACCCGGGCCAGCTAGAATATATATATATATATATATATATATATATTTGGTTTGGGAGCGTTTTGCAAGACAAGCAAAACTTTTGACAAATTTGTAACTTGGTTTAAGAGCAATGCTTTGCAAGAAGAGCAAATACTCACCGAGCACACATCCGGTTCCTTCCTTTCACCGCACTCTGACCCGCTCTGGAGGTTACATTCTGTCCATATGTGCTGTATACTGTGCACACTATAGCTTTTTACAGTACAGTATATACTATATAGCATGTCTATTAATTTGCATTTGTGGATACAGTATTGTACTTTCTTTCTGCTAACCAGTGCAGCACATTGCTTGTATTGTACCTCTCGCACACCAACAATTCTATTGTAAGCTAACATGCAGTTTAATTTGTTTTATGCTTTTACTGTACTGTACAGTTTTTTGTGTTAGTGTACTGTAATAATTTTATATGAATACAGGACATTATTTTGTGTTACTGTAATAAGTTTGTATAAATACAGTAAATATTTTTGGGTTGTGGAACGAATTGTCTGTGTTTCAATTATTTCCTATGGGAAAATTCGCTTTGGTTTAAGAGCACGTCCCGGAACCAATTATGCTCGTAATCCAAGGTTCCACTGTAATATATATAAAATGTATTAAAGATGTATAAAAAGTTGTCATTGACACTGTTCATTTACCGAGATATCTCGCAAAAATGGTGCATTAAAGATTTGTTGCAGAGAGTTTCGCCAGGGCAATCACTTTGAATAGACCAGTAGTAATCCGCCATTATAGGAGTCCCAGTGTCCTCGGTATCTTTTTTCTATAGTTCTCATATCTTGGTGGGATTGATCCCCTTCTATTCACTTACCTACGATATATCCAGGAACGGACGACAGAGGCCAGAACCAGCGGCCAGAAGAGGAAGAGAGGGGTGCGGGAGAGAGTGGGGGATTGAGGGGCAAAATGTAACAGGAAGGAAAAACAAGAGAATAACGGAAACTCCCCACCTACCTCCTCCCGCAAAGCCGCACACTGGATATATGGCTGCTCTGTGCTTCCAGGACCTGTGATGATGTCACATGGAGGGGAGGAGTCAGGGGTCACATGGTCAGCTCCTCAGTGTATGCAGGACTCTGCTGTGCTGGGTGTCATGGTGCTGGATGAGGGGAAGTTTATGTGTGGGGTCAGGAGGGGTTTACAGTGTGGATGTAGCAGAGCCATGTGTTTACGATGTGTACGGAGCAGAGCCGTGTGTGTACGAGGTGTACGGAGCAGAGCCGTGTGTGTACGAGGTGTACGGAGAGGAGCCGTGTGTGTACGAGGTGTACGGAGAGGAGCCGTGTGTGTACGAGGTGTACGGAGCGGAGCCGTGTGTACGAGGTGTACGGAGAGGAGCCGTGTGTGTACGAGGTGTACGGAGCGGAGCAGTGTGTGTACGAGGTGTACGGAGCGGAGCCGTGTGTGTACGAGGTGTACGGAGAGGAGCCGTGTGTGTACGAGGTGTACGGAGCGGAGCCGTGTGTGTATGAGGTGTGCGGAGCGGAGCCGTGTGTGTATGAGGTGTGCGGAGCGGAGCCGTGTTAGTACGATGTGTATGGAGCGGAGCCGTGTGTGTACGAGGTGTACGGAGCGGAGCCGTGTGTGTACGAGGTGTACGGAGAGGAGCCGTGTGTGTACGGAGCGGAGCCGTGTGTGTACGAGGTGTACGGAGCGGAGCCGTGTGTGTACGAGGTGTACGGAGCAGAGCCGTGTGTGTACAAGGTGTACGGAGCAGAGCCGAGTGTGTACGAGGTGTACTGAGCGGAGACTGAGCGGAGCCGTGTGTGTAAGAGGTGTACGGAGCTGAGCCGTGTGTGTAAGAGGTGTACGGAGCGGACCCGTGTGTGTACAAGGTGTACGGAGCAGAGCCGTGTGTGTACGAGGTGTACGGAGCAGAGCCGTGTGTGTACGAGGTGTACGGAGCGGAGCCGTGTGTGTACGAGGTGTACAGAGCGGAGCCATGTGTGTACAGGGTGTACAGAGCAGAACCGTGTGTGTACGAGGTGTACAGAGCGGAGCCATGTGTGTACAAGGCGTACAAAGCAGAGCCATGTGTGTACAAGGTGTACGGAGCGGAGCCGTGTATGTATGAGGTGTACGGAGCGGAGCCGTGTGTGTACGAGGTGTACGGAGAGGAGCCGTGTGTGTACGAGGTGTACGGAGAGGAGCCGTGTGTGTATGAGGTGTGCGGAGCGGAGCCGTGTTAGTACGATGTGTATGGAGCGGAGCCGTGTGTGTACGAGGTGTACGGAGCGGAGCCGTGTGTGTACGAGGTGTACGGAGAGGAGCCGTGTGTGTACGGAGCGGAGCCGTGTGTGTACGAGGTGTACTGAGCGGAGCCGTGTGTGTACGAGGTGTACGGAGCGGAGCCGTGTGTGTACGAGGTGTACGGAGCAGAGCCGTGTGTGTACAAGGTGTACGGAGCAGAGCCGAGTGTGTACGAGGTGTACTGAGCGGAGACTGAGCGGAGCCGTGTGTGTAAGAGGTGTACGGAGCTGAGCCGTGTGTGTACAAGGTGTACGGAGCAGAGCCGTGTGTGTACGAGGTGTACGGAGCAGAGCCGTGTGTGTACGAGGTGTACGGAGCGGAGCCGTGTGTGTACGAGGTGTACAGAGCGGAGCCATGTGTGTACAAGGTGTACAGAGCAGAACCGTGTGTGTACGAGGTGTACAGAGCGGAGCCATGTGTGTACAAGGCGTACAAAGCAGAGCCATGTGTGTACAAGGTGTACGGAGCGGAGCCGTGTATGTATGAGGTGTACGGAGCGGAGCCGTGTGTGTACGAGGTGTACGGAGCGGAGCCGTTTGTGTACGATGTGTAACGACTCCGCTCGTTACACGTCGTACACACACGGCTCCGCTCCTTACACGTCGTACACACACGGCTCCGCTCCGTACACCTCATACACACACGACTCCGCTCCTGTGTGTACGAGGTGTACGGAGCGGAACCATGTGTGTACGAGGTGTACGGAGCAGAGCCGTGTGTGTACGAGGTGTACGGAGCAGAGCCGTGTGTGTACGAGGTGTACGGAGCAGAGCCGTGTGTGTACGAGGTGTACGGAGCAGAGCCTTGTGTGTACGAGGTGTACGGAGCAGAGCCGTGTGTGTACGAGGTGTATGGAGCAGAGCCGTGTATGTACTAGTTGTACGGAGGAGAGCCGTGTGTGTACGAAGCAGAGCCATGTGTGTACGAGGTGTACGGAGCAGAGCCGTGTGTGTACGAGGTGTATGGAGCAGAGCCGTGTGTGTACGAGGTGTACGGAGCAGAGCCGTGTGTGTACGAGGTGTATGGAGCAGAGCCGTGTGTGTACGAGGTGTACAGAGCAGAACCGAGTGTGTACGAAGTGTATGGAAAGAAGCCGTGTGTGTACGAAGTGTGAAGCGGAGACGTATGTGTACAATGTGTGCAGAGCGGAGCAGTGTGTGCAGTGGCGTAACTAGAGTTTGATGGGCCCTGGTGCAAAATTTGGACCGGCCCCCCCCCTCCACGTACACCGACACTTGGGGTAGGGGATAATGACACAGACACTCGAGGTTTTGGGATAATGATGCTCACACTTGGCTCTTTCCCTCAGCACCCAGCTTTCCCATGTTCTGATATCCATCTTGTCCTCGGCACCCAGCTTTCCCATGCTCTGCTATACATCATTCCATCAGCACCCAGCTTTCCTATATCAGAGCATGGAAAAGCTGGGTGCTGCGGGAAAGAGCCTTTATCCCTCAGCACAAAACATATCCCATCCCAAGCTTGTATCTTTGTCCCCCCTCGTATATAGTTCTCCAAATGCTAGAATGGCCCCCACATAGCCTTCCATATAGTATAAAGGGTCCCACATAACCCTTCATATATTAGAATGCACCTCCATAGTCCTCCATGTATTATAATTCACCCCATAGTTCTCCATATATTATACTGCACCACAGTCCTCCATGTTTTATAACGCACCCCCATAGTTCTCTATGTATAAAATAGCCTCAATAGTCCTCCATATATTATAATGTAGCCCCCATAGTCCTATATGTATTACAATGCAGCCCCATAAACCTTCATATTGTATTATGCAGCCCCATACTCCTCCATTTATAATGCACCCATATAGTCCATGTATAAGATGTCCTTCATGATTATTATGCATCCCCATAGACCTCCATGTATAATGCAGCCCCATAGACCTTCATGTATCATGCAGCTAGCCCCCCTAGGGCCTCCATGTGTCATGCAGCCATCCCCCCAGGGCCTCCCTGTGTCATGCAGCCAGCCCCCCCCTAAGGACTCCATGTGCCATGTAGCTAGCCCCCCCCCAGGGCATCCATGAGTCATGCAGCCAGCTCCTCCTGGCCTCCATGTGTCCTGCAGTCATTCCCCCCCAGGGCCTCCATGTGTCATGCAGCCAGGCCCCCCCCCCAAGGACTCCATGTGTCCTGCAGCCAGCCTCCCCAAGGACTCCATGTGTCCTGCAGCCAGTCCCCAGGGCCTCCATGTGTCTTGCCGCCAGGCCCCCCCCAGGGCCTCCATGTGTCATGCAGCCAGGCCCCCACAAGGACTCCATGTGTCCTGCATCCAGCCTCCCCGTGTACTTACTGATTTATAAAAAAAAAAAAACAAGTACTCACCTCTCTTCTCCTTTCACCGCAGCTCTGTCCTCACCTCTACTTGTTTCCCCGCTGCTCGTCCTCACTTCTGTCCTCGTTCCCCCGTGGCTCCGGTTGGCGTCCTCCTGCGCTCTGTGCTCTCACCACACACAGCAGTCGCACAGGAGTGACGTCACCGCGCAGGCACGGGGGAAGAATGATGATGCATAGAGCAGCGCCGGCCGCTCAATGCAATATCAAAGCAATGTGCGGTGACAGGAGCGTGGTGACGGGAGCCCGGTGCCGCCACCGCTGACACCAGGCAGGGGGGCCCGGTGTTAGCGGCGGCGACCGGGTCATATAGCGGCCGCCGCGCCACGTGGTCTGCGGCATAACAGCACAGCTCCTCTCTCACAGAAAGGAACTGGCTGCTGATCTGCCGGGCGGCCACGGGCCCCTAACCTCCAGGGCCCGGACACAATGGCGACCACTGCGACCGCGGTAGTTACGCCCCTGAGTGTGTGTATATGATGTGAACCGAGCTGAACCTTGTGTGTACAAAGCAGAAACTTGCGTATGGAGCGGAGTCATAAGTGTACAGGGTGTTCATTGAAGAGCCGTGTGTGTACAACACGTATGGAGTGGAGTAGCGTGTGTATGATGTGTGCGGCGCAGAGCTGTGTGTGTGTACTGCTCAAAAAATAGAGGTAACACTTCGAATGTGTTGTTTGCCCCCAAGTCACTCCCACTTCTGTGAAATCCACCTGTCCCGCTATGAAGCGACACTGATCGCGAATCAATTTCTCCTGCTGGTGTGCTAATTAAAGTCAACAGAGATCTTCACATCTCAGTGTTTTCACCTGGGCCTTTTGTCCCTGTGAAACATCTGCGTGTTCGGGTGACTCAGGCGGAGACAAGTCAGTTTTTTGCTGGTAGCACGGGTCACCCCTGTGACACATACCAAAAAAAACCAGATCTTACTGTAATGGGGTTTTTTTTACATGCAAAAGATGTTTTGAAAAAGAAGGGAATCTCAGGCTGATATTTAGAATTATTTGAATAAATAACTTTAAAAAGCGCCATAGAGTCAACCCCATTTTTCAAAATCAGCCAAGGGAGCAGACAAATGGGGTATGATACTTTTAGGGTGGGAAGGATCATAGTTCTTTGGCCCTTCCCAGCCTAAAAGTAGCAGCCTGCAGTCACCCCAGAGGTGGCGCATCTATTATATGCCCCATATCTGGTGCCATTCTTGGCTCTTCCCATTGCCCTGGCAAACTGGGCAATATATGGGGTTGATGCCGGCTGTGAATCACCAGCTGGCATGAAGCCCTGGTATTAGTAATGGGTGGGCATCTATCAAACACTCCTATTAATAATCCAGTAGAAATATTAAAAAAAAATTATTTAAACAAATACCCCCGACTTCAGTCCTCATTCACCAATTTCTTAAAAATTTATTTGAAAAAAAAGTTCGTCGTAATACATAGCGAGGTCACACGACATTCCCTAAAAGAGAATCTGAAAGACATAAAAAGAAAAAATGATTAAAGAAATAAAGGCAAAAAACAGCCTTATTCACCAATTTATTACCCTGCAAAAACCCTAATCCACAGTCCGACGTAATCAGAAAGGGAGTCCCACGACATTCCAAGACTCATTTCCCGGCCAATAAAGAACAGATCGTTCCTCATTGGCAGGGAGAGCGGTTACTGCAGGCTCACACACTGCTGTGTGAGAATCACTGTGGTGAACTGAGATGACCTCATGAGGTCGCCCCAGGTCACTCCAGCAGGTCACACAGCAGCTCTTATTCTGCTGCTTGCAACATCCTTCAGCATGTTTGGCAGTGAGTCAGCATTTCTTTGTAGGGATGCACAGCCCTCCATATGCTACCCAGATGTATCCTGACTGCCATTAGGTACCGGGAAGGGATCCTCAGACCCATTATGAGATCATATGCAGGTGCGGTGGTCCCTGGATTCTTTTTGACGCATAACAATGGTATGCCTCATGTGGCTCAAGTGTGTCAGCAGTTTCTGCATGATGAAGACATTGATGCTATGGACTGGCCTTCCTATTCCCCAGACCTGAATCCAATCGAGCACATCTGGGACATCATGTCTCATTCCATCCACCAATGCCACATTGCCCTGCAGACTGTTTAGTAGTTGACTGATGTTTTCATCCAAGTCTCGGAGGTGATCCCTCAGGAGAACGTCCGCCGCCTCATCAGGAGCCTGCCCAGGCATTGTAGGCAAAACAATCAGGCACATGGAGGATTCACACACAAATGAGCCTCATTTCCTGGTCTTGAGACATTTTCACAGAACTTGGATCATCCTCTAATTTGATTTTCCACTTTGACTTTGAGTATCATTCCAAATCTAAACCTCCGTGAGATATTAATTTCGATTTAAATTTTTAGGTTTTATAGTCCTCAATGCATTCCACTCTGTAATGAGTAAAGATTTGCAACTGGAATATTTCATTCATTGAGCTCTAGGATGTGGTATTTTAGTGTTCCCTTTATTTCTTTGAGCAGTGTAGATATATACCCCCTAGAGGTAAATGTTTTTCAGCCCTTGTACTCAGTGCATACATTTTCTCAGTCTAGAATTTCCACTCCCACAAAATGGGAAAAATGTTTTCTAAAGCCCTCCTCTACGTGTCTTCCAGGGGCTATTGCAACCACTCCTAAATTGTGGCAGTTCTTGCACTCAGTGCATAGCCTTTATGAGGGTAGCAGCCCCACTACCTAACCATTTTGCCAGAATGTGTATGTAAACAGGGTGTATGTATCAGAGGCCCTCTTCTAATTTTTGGCACATCTTGCATTGGTCACATAGGCTTCGTGAGGTTCAGAGTCCCTGTTTCCTAATATTTTTTCCTGTAAAATCCATGTTATCTTCAGTTTTTTATGTTTTATTGTTAGGCCATATTCTCTGCACCAAATCTGCATGTCATAAATAAGCAACATGTGCAGGACACTTCAGGATTCTTATTCATTTTGCTGGCATCAGGATTTCCTTTAGGTTTTGTGACAAATCTGCACTCAAAAAACACAACGTTTGCACACAGCCTAATACTCTGGCAACATTGTTCCCAGCAGCGACCTGGGAGTCGTAGAGGAGTGCAGGCGTCTTCCCCATGCTGTTCCTAATCCATTTGAGCACTGTTTCAATCCATTTCAGCAATGTTGTTAGTCCTGCCCTCCCTACTGGGGGGGGTCTTCCGGAAAAATATCTGAGTTTCCCATTGACTTTCGTTATATTCATTTGTCGTATCGAGCCCCTCCGACTGGCTGGATTCAAGTACCAAGCACTGGAGCATTTCAGTGCTCGCTCATCACTACACTCTTTAGTATTTTTATTCGATATTTAATAAAGTATATGATTTTAGGTACATTTAAGTGCGCATTTCTGTTGTATCTTTATGCTATTTGGTTCACTGTGAACTATCCCCTATCACTAATCATCTCCCCATTGAAATGAGGCCTGGTAAGGAGAATTAGGATATTAATGATAGGGACCATCCATATGGCTACAAAACTGAAATAAGTTCACAGCACTGGTTATACACTAGGTGCTGAAAAACTCAACCAAATTCATAAACCTTAATATTTTATGGATTTCTTTATATATTTTTTACCATATGACACAATCATGTAGCTTATGTTTTGACTGGAATATGTGACCGGGATCATATAGCTTATCACACACCAGGCCCCGCTCAGCCAACGCTCCCAGAATGTATTAATCACACACTAATAAAAGAGCCTTTACTCATTAAAGAGGTTGTCCACTACTTTTACATTGATGGCCTATCTTGATCATCCAGGTCCGACACCCCGCATCTCCGCCAATCAGCTGTTTCAGTGCCGCATGCGGCCACAAATGCTCAGTTCCAGAGCTGCTCCATCAAGTGATAGTGGCCAGGTACTGCACAACTGCCTCCAATTCAAATCAATAGGAAGCCACATATCCCTCATATTAGTGGGTAAAGGGATAAAAAAAAAAAAATGAGATTCTTGATAACCTCTCTTTTGGACACAGCAGCTACAACAAAGCTGGCTTTTTTAAAGGTAATGTCTGAGAGATTTCAGAGAGCAACATCATGCTTGGTGAGTCTGAAAAACTCTCTCTGCCAGTTAGTTTGGTTCTCTGTCTCCATCTAGTGCGATCTGCTCCTGCTTTGCTTATTGAATTCCTTTTATCTGTTCGCAGCCTTTTTCGTGACCATTCTTTGTCTTCTGATTTTGTGCCTTTGTTATGGACATGATTATGAACTATTATGAGTATTAAGAGTTATTTGAAGAGATTAAAAAACAGTACTTTAAGATGGCGTTTGAAATATGTACTCCACCTATATTCAGCAGACAGTCTGGACTTTCATGTGACAAGTGAATCATGCTGACATAGCTTAATATAAATGAGGAAACACGTATACATATATCACAGAATAAACTCTTTTATGGTTTACCCAATAGGAGACGTGTTACGTATTCTTGGCTCATAGCCAACTGATTTCTATAAATGTATCTTAACTTCCGCAACAAAGTCAGTCATATCTTCTACCTCGATCAGTGTTCTATTTCTTACTGGTCCAGTGTGGATGCATAGCATGTTAATGAAAAATTACTCATGATTTGGATGCAGACGGGGTTAAGTTAGAAGCATAATTTGGATGGCATCACTGTAAATTTATGACCACCTTAACACCCTGACTGCTCTTCTACTTCTGACTTGGCTACCTTTTACTTTCCTTTCCTCTGACTTGAAGCTCCGACCGGCACCAGGGAAGGAATCCAGCTGTAACACCGAATCTCTGTACAAGGGATGAATGCAGAAGGCCAGGATTCTTTTGGAGTTGGTAGAGCTAAGTTTATCCGAGGTAGTATTTTTAAACCAACAGACATGACAGTACTGAGTCACTGTAAAAAAAACCATCGAATTGGGTAAGAATTCCTCGTGAAGGGTTTGTTGTCGTCTGGCAGATCCAATGCTGTAGCAGTATATCAGCTTTAATCTACTGGATCAGTAATTCTTGCTCTGTGAGGTCCAGGTTGCCTTGTGTCTGCACTCACACCGGTATTAACAGAAACATTAAAATCACAACTAAAGTTTGCGTTAAATCAATTTATTTCAATAAATGATCATTAGTTAAGGATTCAGCAATAGAAGGAGAATGCAGCACTCACCAAATGGCAAAAAAATAATCTATTTTGATTTCTTAATTTATAAATTCAAATAGATCTTCACAGGGGAGAATAGGAAAGCATATGAGGGGCGGCAGAAATTTTGCATCTGGTAACTCTTCGGGCGGCTTTGCACACTACGACATCGCAGGTGCGATGTCGGTGAGGTCAAATCGAAAGTGACGCACATCCGGCGTCACTTGCGATGTCGTAGTGTGTACATCCTAGATGATACGATGAACGAGCGCAAAAGCGTCGTTATCGTATCATCGGTGCAGGCTCCGACATTTCCATAATGCCGGTGCCGCGACAGGTACGATGTAGTTCCTCGTTCCTGCAGCAGCGCACATCGCTGTGTGTGAAGCCGCAGGAGCGAGGAACTTCTCCTTACCTGCCGCCAGCGGCTATACGGAAGGAAGGAGGTGGGCGGGATGTTTACATCCTGCTCATCTCCGCCCCTCCGCCGCCATTGGCCGCCTGCCGTGTGACGTCGCTGTGACGCCGCACGACCCGCCCCCTTAGGAAGGAGGTGGTTTGCCGGCCAGAGCGACGGTCGCAAGGCAGGTGAGTGAATGTGAAGCTGGCATAGCGATAATTATCGCTACGCCAGCTATCACAAGATATCGTACCTGTGACAGGGGCGGGGACTATCGCGTGCAACATCGCAGCATCGGCTTGCAATGTCGCAACGTGCAAAGCTCGCCTTCCTCTAGCCCTGAGTGTTTGAATCAGTGCGCTCATTAATTAAGAAGCAAAAACAAGCACAATATACAAAGTGTAAAGCCTGCTTTACACGTTGCAATTTTGCATACGATATCATATGCGATTTGCAACGCCCCCATCGTATGTGTGGCACGTTCAATTTGTTGAACGTGCCACACAAACTGTTAACCCCCGTCACACATACTTACCCGTCCATACGACCTCGCTGTGGGCGGCGAACGTCCACTTCCTGTAGTGGGAGGGACATTCGGCGTCACAGCAACGTCACGCGGCAGCCGGCCAATAGAAGCGGAGGGGCGGAGATGAGCGGGACGTAAACATCCCGGCCACCTCTTTCCTTCCACATTGCCGGCTGGAGCCGCGGGAGGCAGGTAAGATCTGTTCAATTTTCTCGGGGTGTCACACACTGCGATGTGTGCTACCCCGGGCACGATGAACAACCTGACGTGCAATTCATCAGGATTCAACGACGTGTATGCGATGAACGTTTTAACGTTCAATCGCAATCGCACGTACCTGTCACACACTACAATGTACCTTACGATGCCGGATGTGCGTCACTTACGACGTGACCCCGCTGACACATCGTAAGATATATTGTAGCGTGTAAAGCGGGCTTAAGAGAGATTGTTGTAAATTCGACCAGATAACTGTATAGGAATAATCCAGGAATTCCAGGTAAGAAGTTAACATAAAGCAAATTTCCTAAAATGTCAATTTATTAAATATGCATTAAAACGGTCATCGTACAAATAACCAAAAACAAAAAACACACCCCTTAAAAAAGGTACCACACAGTAAGGACAGATTGGAGAAAAGCAAGGTAGGTATATAGGGCTGCTGGACCGGATCAATCTAATACTTCAATTGCCCTGCTACTGGACCTAATAAACCACCCTACCTGCCTGTGGAGGTCGGCACCCTAATAAGCGCAAATGCAGCCCCCACTCACCGTCGACTAACCCTAAAGGTCCCTAAACTGTCCCTCTATCGCCATGTGAGTACCAAAACACCACTAACCACATACACAAAAAACATTTTTGTATGTCTGGTCCCTACTGTACAACCAGGCTCCTGACCTCAATATAATATCCTTGATCAACCGATAACCATTTCACATTGAATCTATGCGTCCATCAAACATTGAGTCAGTAACTGCACTAATGGTGTTAATGCTCCAAACAATTATTCACTTTAATGAGTGTTATTGTGCATAAAAATCTAATTCACATGCAGTACATGGTAACAGAGATGTTTTGATAAATTACTTCCCTTTAGAAGTTTTATGTCATATCGTAGCCTCGATGCGTTTCTCCTGCCTCACAGGTTCATCAGGAGGCTTTGAAAAGGGAACAATTTCCAAAGATGTGGCAGATGCTGAATGTGCTCATACAGATAACTTGTTACATCCATCAGGGCGCTCTGTTCATAATTTAGTATAATTTAAGTGGGAGTTATCAGAGATTTGTCTCTCGGGCACCATGAGGTTGACATCACAGAGGGGTAAAAAAGAAAAAGCCCTCCTATACTCACTGATTTCTGTAGCTATTGTGTATGGATATAGCCCAGCAGAATTATAGATCATTAAAAACACTTCCAGATCTTATCTCATATTGCTATCAGTTCTGTTCCGCCCTCCACCCTGACTGCCATGAAATGATATCTGGAAGTGTTTGTAATGATGCATTATCTATACATTATCTACACACATCAATCAGGAGAGGAGAGTGTATTCGCTTCTCTCATGCATGTTGCTGCCTACTTAGCATTGTCAACCGCATTTAGGCCTGTTCCACACGTCAATGAAAAACACAGACTTTTTTCACTGACATGTAAAAAACAGATATGTGCCTGTGTGTGCCGTGAGTCACGGCACACGTGGGTTGTCCATGTGCAATCTGTGATATGTGATCAATTATCCGTGATTGCTCATGGACTTACTACTCACCGTCCCCTCTCCTGCTGTCCGTGGTGCTGAACTCTTCGGCTCTGCTATGTTTCAGGACGGCGCTGAACACCGCTGCAGCTACTTCCGGGTCGGCTCTGGCTGCATACATGAATATGCATGCAGTAATGAGCCTGCTCTGAAGCAGAGGCAGCTGAGGCCGGAGACAAGCAGCGCTGGAGAAGGTGAGTTAAAAACGTTTTTTTATTTGCAATGTACGTGTTTCTCTGGTACGTGTTTCATGAATCACACCACTGTGTAGTCCGTGGGACATCAGTGATGCCAGAACAAAACGGACAGGTCTCCGTGCGGCAATCACGGATATGCGTGTACGCCGCATGGATACACGGTCAGTGAAAAATCACTGTTGTGTGCGCAGACCTATTGATTATAATTATATGGGTCTGTGTATGTCCATGATTCTGGTATGTATAAAAACTGTGACCTACATACCAGAATTACTGACGTGTGAAAGAAAAAGAGGCCTTAGGGGAAGATGTACACACTCGCAGAAACAAATCTCTGGTAATACCCAATTGAATTATAACATAAATAAAAGCCTAAACTGTACAAGCTAATATCTACACAGCGGACATGAGATATTAAAAAAATAAACACTATGATTTATTCAGCTCTGCAGTCACTATTCCATAATAAGGCCAGATAACATGCTCAAACTGGGTTAAGTTCCTCTTACAACCCTATTGACCCATGCATAGTCCCACATAAAAGGATAATTTCAAAAAGAGGAAAGTGTTTTAATTCCATCACGTCATTTGACGTACCCATACGTCATGGTTAGGAAGGAGTTCCCTACGTTTTGAAGTATGGGTACAGTATGGCAATTGTAAGGGTGTGCCCGCATGATCGCTTCCGTGAGCTCGGCGTAAGTGATAGTCAAACTTCAGTTTATAACCTTAATGCAATTCTTGCTACAATATTTCTCCCTCAACTAAACATATTCTAAGGCAATATTTTAACATATAAACAATCTAATATATAAAGCTGAGTGTATGTGTATGTATGTATGCCCGCTAAAGGAATCCGCACTGTCGCATTTACAATCACGAAATTTTGCACAGACACCTCATTTGACATAGAGAACATCATAGACTATGTTTTGAGGGGAAATTATAACCCCACACTTTACAGTTAATCACCCCCCAAAACATGCTTACTCACTGCTTTACTGTTATTTACCAAAAAAAACCCAAAACCCCGCTTACTAACTGTTTGGATGGGTCAGGTAATATATTGGCTGTTTTGACAATTAGCCTGGATATTTATCAGGTGGCCTATAACAACCAATCACAGCTCTGCTTCTATTTAGCTACAGGTCATTAATGAGAGCTCTGATTGGTTGCTATAGGCAACAAAGGACATTTTTAGTATAAGAAGCTTATGTGTCAGTTAATATGATTTTGGTAGTGAGAGGGAGAGTGGGAGAGAGAGAAAGAAAAGAAGAGTGGCAGAGTGGGACAGACGGAGAGTGGCAGAGTGGGACAGACAAGAGTGGGGCAGAGACGGAGAGTGGGGCAGAGACGAAGAGTGGTGCAATGACGGAGATTGGGGCAGAGACGAAGAGTAGGACAGACAAGAGTGGAGCAGAGACAGAGAGTGGGGCAGAGACGGAGAGTGAGGCAGAGACGGAGAGTGGGGCAGAGACGGAGAGTGGGACAGACAAGAGTGGGGCAGAGACGGAGAGTGGGGCAGAGACAGAGAGTGGGGCAGAGACAGAGAGTGGGGCAGAGAAAGAGAGTGGTACAGACAAGAGTGGGGCAGAGACGGAGAGTGGGGCAGAGACGGCGAGTGGTACAGACAAGAGTGGGGCAGAGACGGAGAGTGGAGCAGAGACGGAGAGTGGGGCAGAGACGGAGAGCGGGGCAGAGACGGAGAGCGGGGCAGAGACCGAGAGCGGGACAGACACCGAGATCGGGACAGAGACCAAGAGTGGCACAGAGACCGAGAGTGGCACAGAGACCGAGAGCGGCACAGAGACCGAGAGCGGCACAGAGACCGAGAGCGGCACAGAGACCGAGAGCGGCACAGAGACCGAGAGCGGCACAGAGACCGAGAGTGGCACAGAGACCGAGAATGGGAAAGAGACCGAGAGTGGGACAGAGACCGAGAGTGGGATAGAGACCGAGAGTGGGACAGATGGAGAGAGGGAGAGTGGGACAGAGATAGATAGTGGGAGAGAGACTTAGTTACTATCCCTGGCAATGACAGGTACTATAGCTAGTGAAAACTATAGATGCAAAGAGATGAATATTAGTATTAAGAACAGATGTGCATTAATGTTTGGATACAGGTTTTGAAGGGGTGGTCCGACGCCTGTCTCTTCCATGTGATCTAGCATCAGCTGTAATACTTGATTAGGACAGGTGAAGAGGGAACAATCCAGTCCCCATTTAGTCTCTGTTAAAAAAATACGGTTGACGTGACATATGCTAAGCCAGTATATTAATGATTGGAGCAAAATAGGTGCAAAAACATATGTGGATTTATTCAGTAGAAGTTAAAGTCATTACAGAAAAGTTACTTCTTGGCTTGAGTTAATGAAAAGAAATAGATAAGTAGAGAAAAAGAGTTCATTTATCTTACATAGCTGTGATGTTGTGATAAGCCATCCCTCTCTGGATCGTCTGGTGAGAATGGTCCCATTCTACCTCTGAGTCAGTGTTCTTTGAAGTGTGGTCTGCTTTTATAATTCAAACCCCACCCCCTGATTCTCCTCATCTCTTTACATGGTCTAGCTATCATTTTTAGTTAAGCATTATGTCATATCACGTGATTCATAATTTGCAGAATAAGTGTCCTGCGCAGTGGAGACTTGTAAAACTAAACCACTTTACCATAGAATGTAAAATATATAGAACTCTTTGAAGCTCGCTGACCTTTGACCTTAGTGTAACAGTAAGAAGATTCTCAATGCTAATTTCAGATCTTTGCACAAATTCCAGTTAGAATATAGCACTACGCTGTCAGCTTCTTGATGAACAATGGCAGATGGCTTGGTTCTACCATGTCAAATCTTGGTTAGTAATTTCAACTCACAGGCTCTCTTAAAGGGATGGGCGAAATACACACATTATATGAATGTATGTATTCAAGTTTATGAATCAAATCTCCATAAACTCACTATTTTACAGTCCCCCCTTTTTTGAAGATTTGATGAATCCCCGGGAAACCCTAACTCATTCATCATCATTCGTATCACATACATTCTTGTTGAAAATTCTAGACCAATATCTGACTTGATAAACCAATCTGAAACTTTCTGTCAAAAAGTCATCTTGCGATTTAACATTCCTCTAAGAATGTTATCTTCCTTTTTCATTTCTATTTTTATATTCTTATATATCTTCTGAATTCTACACATCACAAAAACTTGATAAATAATACACATCAAAACTAATAAAAATATGATTATGATGGGATTAAATAAAACATTTCCAACCGCTGACTGAAATGATGACTGAGACCAGGAATGTACCGATTTCCCAAAACTTTTCCACCAAGTTCTACCTGACATTCCATTCCATTCGTGTTCAATATCACTTAATTCACCTTGTTCATGCCTGAATAGAATTTCTGCTTCCTTTAACTGTTTCGTTAATAAATCTAACAAACCCTTATCTTTCTTTATTTCACTTGTCCACATATCCCAAGGAATATCATTTATTTGTGATAAATTGAATTGTATGGGAAATGCCGTTAAGTTTCTCTTTGCTATAGAAGTGATATTAAAACTTCCTTCCTTCTTTGAAAGAGATCTCACATTTCCTTCTATACAATACAAACCCATAGGTAGGTTTTCCTTATGCACACAAGTAGAATAGAAAGCAGAAACCATTTCTGTCTCAGACATGACCTGGAAACAAATCTTATTTGGACTTACTGGAGTCACCAGATCATATAGTGTCTGTACAGTCTCTATTCTTGCATGACAAGAGGAATGATTATGAAAACATGAATGATAGATCACCTTATCCTGTCCAGGTAAACACATCACCTTAGAAACAAAATGTAAACATGAAGAAATGTCTACTTGTTCAGTGTTCACTCCATCAAATGCAAAATCTGTGTACTGCAGTTGATAGAACACTTGTGTGTTACTCACAGGTATACCCAAAACTGTAACAGGAACAATAGTTCCCTCTCTTCCGATCACTGGGATTAGCGATGTGCCAACACAAATGTTTCGTTCACATCCTAACCACTTATTTACCCACAAATCCGTATGATTCAATGCAAAATCATACTCTACAGGTAAATTTCGCAGTATTCCCAGTGGAGTAATTCCACTCTGTAAAGCTTGTGCAATCAGCTTCAGATTAGAAGAGTACTCTATCTGTATCTCCAGGCACGCTTTAGCTACTTGTGTTTCGTGTGTGCTTTCCACGAGAGCTAATGTAGCATCCTGTAGATGTGACACGGAAGACCCTAGTACAGCAGCTGTATTCATTACCATCTTTTCAAGAAGTTGATTCAGACTCTTCTGAACCTTTACACCTTTTCCTCCAATAAAACCAATATTATCCAAATCTGACTTAAGTGTCTGTATATTCATGGCATTAGTCAGACTTCCCACTGTCCCAATTCCTCCCAGAATTCCTTCTAACACTCCTCTCTTACTCCTAGTCTGAGTTGTTCTTTTCCCAAACCATTGTTCTATCCCCATCTTCATGTTTATGAGATGTGATTGACACTGAGGAAACCTGGTAGAGATCTTCCAATGAGACATATTGAAAGTCCACACCATTGTCATAAATTCTCCATCCCTTAATAAGGACTTAGACTGAAATTGATTAATTTGGAAAGGAGTAGACGGCATGAATCTCGTGTCTGTGCATGCACTATCTGCTGCTGACCAAATATTCACACTAACGTCTTTACAATGTCTGTAATGTGTCTTTGTTTCAACGCAACACTGGTAAATTCCAGAGTCCCTGGAAGATGGATTCTCTATGGAAAAAATGAAATTATCCTCCATCCATCTGATATTACCAATCTGACCTCTGTGAATGACATTAGTTGGACTGTCTAAAAAACTTCCCAAAAATGATGAATTTTTGGTCCATGTCAACAAAGACTCAGAAGGCAATTTCAACCTTGTGTTACATTTTAACATTATAGGAAATGTATTTTCTTTGTTATGTACTGTCTGTGGTGAAACCCTTATTTCCGGAACTATAGTGTTAGTAACGGTAAACACTACAGATACCTGAACTTGTACAGGTTCCCGTGTTATCTGGAAATTCCATGTTTTAACCCAATCTTTATCTCCTTCTGTAATGGAGAGTAAAGAAGGATCCAGAATTTTCCCAAAAACCTGAGTTTTTAACAAAATTTCTGTTTTGGATCTTCCAAACTTTCCCCTTGCAATCATGTCATTTGTAATATCACCGGACCATACAGCAGGTTCATCACCTCTGATCTCTATGTTCCAGTATAGTACATCTGTAGGAGAACATTCCCATGTACCCGTTTTATTATTGTGTACATATTCTCCTTGTAATTGTGTGAATCTAGTTTTAGGTCCTGCAATAGCATGTAATATTATGTGTATGTCGTGTATGAAATGTAATTCAATGCAACATTTTGTTCCATATCCCATGCAGATATTCCCTGTTATCTCCACAGAATCATCCGTGATGTTCTCTGTCAGTAAGTTCAGTGTCTCTGATCCTCTCGGTCTTCGTGAATGTTGAATCTCTCTGGTCCGCTCTTTCACATCATTGGCGATTGTTCCTTGATGTAACATGTAGACAATGACGGAAATAAAGCAAAGCAGCAGGAAAGTAGATCCCATCACATAGAAGCTTTTCTTGAGCTTGGGAAGATGTTCTTTCTCCAGAAGGCTTGATGTCATCTTTCCTTCACAGTCTTTAGGTTCTTTATTCCAGTTCTTATAGGAATCCATTTCTTCCTGGAAAGAAATGCAGTATCATTATTTTGTCACAAATATTTTGCACTGGTCAACGTGAACCCACACTTTTTGTGTTTTCCGGGTCTTTTTTACCACATTTGACACTCGTTGCACAAGAATCATGACTTGTCCCATAGTCTCAAGGACTTCAAAAGGACCTTCCCAATTACACTCCCATGGACCACTCTTGCGAAAGGTTTTGATCATCACTAGAGCACCTTTCTTGAATTTGGACTCATAGGATGGCTCCATTTTCTGCATTCTCGATGCCGCATATGGCAGAATCGCTTTCAGGTTCTCCTGTAGCGATCTCAACCATTGGGACCTTGAGATAGCATCTTTTTGTGGAGTGGATAAAAATGGCTCATGTGGAAACCACAATGGCATTTTTCTTCCCGTCATCAACTCAAAAGGAGTGAATTGAGTTGTAGAAGAGATTGAACCTCTTATACTCATCAGTATGAAAGGTATTTTGTCAACCCAAGTGTTACCTTTGTCCAAAAGCATCTTTGCAATTCTGGATTTGATTGTCCTATTCATTCTTTCCACAATTCCCGCAGATTGTGGATGATAGGGGACATGAAATTGCTGTCGTGCCCCTAGAATAGCACAAGCAGTTTGCATGATTTTACCTGTGAAGTGGCTACCTCGATCGGAGGTAATCATCCTTGGGATCCCCCAAGTACAAAAGACATGTTGTACCAATTCCCTTGCTGTAGACAAAGCATCATCTTTCCTAACAGGTAATATTTCTACCCATTTTGAGAACACATCTACCACAATCAATGCATACCTGAGACCATGTTTACCTGAGGGTAAAGGACCAATATAGTCTATCTGCAGTGTAGACCATGGACCATCTGCAGGTGCGATTCGTAGAAGTGGTGGCTTCTGTCCTTTAGGTCTTGGATTTATTTGGGCACAAATGAGACATGATAGTACAACACTTTGAACTGTTTCGTCCATTTTTTCCCAATAAAATTTCTCCTTGAGAATGACTAACAATTTCTGTTGTCCCAAGTGACCTAAACTCTCATGGTTGTATCGAATGAATTCTACCTGTAGATGTTTTGGTACAACAGGACGCAATTCTCCATTTGAATTGTGACACAAAACCCCATTTTCACAGATAAGAGGAGGTTTTGGATCATCCTGAGAAGTAACAAGAGAAGGATCTTTTCTCTGTTCTTCTGCAAATGAAGGTATGTATGTGTCTGCTCTTTGAACCGCTGAATTCTCAGAAGGTTCAGAGTCAAACACTTCCTCTCCTGTCAGGGCAGCTTCTTTGGCTAGAGCATCTGCGGTTGCATTTCCTACAGATAACTCATCATCAGATCTTTGATGTGCAGCGACTTTTACTATAGCAAATCTATTTGGGGCCCTAGATGCCATCTCAAAAATTGATTCTAGAGTATCACGGTGCAGCAAGGCTTTGTTGGAGGAATCCACGTAGCCTCTCCTTTCCCAAACAGGCAGGTAATCGGTTAGGGATCTGACAACATAGGAGCTATCACTGTAGATTACCATTGGAGTTTGATCATCAGCTTCATTCAGCTGTAGGACCATTCTTACCACTTCTATCTCTGCCCTTTGAGCTGAGAAATGACTCGGTAACTTGTGTTTTACCACTTGTCCTCGCTTGGAATAGAAAATTCCATATCCTGTGTGATAGTCTCCTTCCAGAAAAAATCTAGAACCGTCTACAAAACACAGGTTCATCTGCGTCTTCCGACTGTCGTCTGAAGAGAGATGGACTTGGTTCATGGAACGTTTCTATGCAATCATGGGTTTGTCCTTCATACTGCATCAATTGAGGAAGAACATATTTGGCCTTATAATCTACCTCAATTTGATTTGGAGACAATGAGAGCAACCAATGGGCAAATCTCTGATGTGACACACCTGGGATGTTTTTCTCAAAGAGAAGTTTCAGTGTGGAATGTGGCGTTTGGAGAATAACCTTTTGGAACCCGATGATGTGTTGAGTGATTTTTATCGCAAAATACACTCCCACCAGGTGTCTTGCGCACACCTCAAACCCCCTCTCAACAGGTGAGAGAAGCTTAGAGAAGTAACCCAAGATTCTCCTTTCCCCCCCTTGCAGCTGCAGCAAAACCACAGAGATACTTGTCTCTGAAGTGTGTGCTTGAAGCGCAAAAGGTGCGTTCTTTTCCACCATACTTAACGCAGGTGCGTGTTGTAGATCATGTTTCAATTGTGTGAAGGCTTTTTCCTGTTCGACACTCCAGGGACCAAAATAATCATCATTGTCACCTTTTAAAAGATCATACAAAGGTCTGGCTTTGTCAGCAAAATTTTCAATGAAATCCCTTGAGTAATTTACAAGTCCTAAAAAATGTCTTAGTGCCTTGTGTGATGTTGGAATTGGAAGGGATGCAATTGCCTCTATTCTGTCCTGTAGGGGTCGCCGTTTACCTGGACTTAGCAGAACTCCTAAAAACCTGACCTCAGTCTGCATCAGCTTGACCTTTTTGGTATTCAGTTTTAAACCTGCATCATGCAGCAGCTCAAACAATTCTGCAAGCAAAATCACGTGCAACTCCTTGTTCTCTGTACTCAACAAGATATCGTCCACATATTGCAATAAACATTCCGGACGAGAAAATTTCGACAAAACGTTTGCTAGCGCCTGATGAAAAATGCTTGGCGACATACTTGCGCCTTGAGGAAGACGACAGCATACGAATTGTTGATCCAGGTGGTTGAATGCAAATCTATATTGACAACTTTTCTCAATCGGTATACTGAAAAAACCATTACTGATATCCAATACTGAGAAATACTTTGCCTTAGCATCCAATCTCGACATCATGTCATGTGTATCAGCTACAATCGGTGCAACATTGGGAGTAAACTTATTGAACATCCTCAAATCCAACAACATCCGATAGCTACCATCGCTTTTCAGAACACACCACAATGGATTGTTACAAACAGAATTTGCCTTACGTATGACACCTTGAGCCAACAATTCCTGAATAATCTTAGACATCGGAGCAACTGACTCCGGAGGCAATTTATACTGACGCTGTGGAGGCGGATCTCGGCCTTCAATTTTAACAATCACGTCCTTCATCGTTCCAACCTCATTTCTGTACTGAGCCCATAAAGAAGGAAACCGCTGTACTAACTCAGTCAATACTTCATCACCACCAGTTTCAGGCCACAAATGATCTGCTGACGCTACATCGGTCAAACAAATGGTCCCGACATGACTATATTCATTTGGATCAATAACTACCGCCTTACAACCATTAGAGTCTTTCCAAACTGTTTTGTTACCCAAATCAATAATCCAGCCATGCTTTTCCATAAAATCAGTGCCAATTATATTCTCAGTATCCTGACAACACCAAATATCCATTTTTGTTTTCAAAAAACCAGGTATTTCCAAAGAAACATCCTGCGCTAATGTCACCTTTGTTCCATTTTTACCACTGAAACCAACAATTGTACATACAGGGGAATCTGGCTTTAAATGTAAATCAACATTTGTGACACTCAATTGCGCACCTGTATCAAGGAGAAATGTTACTTCCTGACCTTCAAGATTTACCTTTAAAAATGGTCGACCACAGCTATCCATTGAAACTCGAGTGACAAATTCCAGTGGATGGAACCTGGGGACCGGCTTTGCTAGTCAGGAGGATGGAGAAGGGACAAGAGCAGCAGGTGTCTTGCTTCTTCCATCCAATCCCTGTATGGTCATTTCCCTTATTTGTCTGGTAAGAGGTGCATATGGTGATTGGTTATTTCTGTTGTCAGTATGAGTGGGTGCATATGAAGGTGGAGGTGCTGAAGATGGGGGAGGTGCACTGGATGTGTTTGGCATCAGTCCATTTTCTTTACACAGCCTTTCCTCAACTCCCGCCCTCAGGAATTTCTTGCATTCCCACTTCAGATGTCCAGGTAGGCCGCAGTAGTAGCAATGTATATTGCTCTTCCTGTTACCCCCCCCTGAATTCTTGTTTTTAGAATTCAACACCGGTCTTTTGTTGTTTTTGATCTGTTTTTCCTGGGATACTAATGTGTCAGTGTTCCCCTCTATCATGGCTATTTTTGACTTTACCTGATTTTGCTTCATTCGTCTACGTATTCTATCAATAAATGACGTGGCCTCTTGTAGACTTTCCATCCTAGAAGCTATTTCGAATGAAGCAGGTTCCAAATATTTAAACTTTTTAACAAAGGCCTTGACCATGGAAGTCGGTTCTTGATCAGATCCGATTTCCATTATCAAACGATAGCCTTGTTCGAATTTCACTAAAAAGACAAATGGATCCTCCTGTATGTGTGTTTTAAGGTTTTCTAACAATTCGACTGTTGGGGTAGACTCTCCTGTGGTAAAGAGAATTAACTGTCTCAGCCTATCTTCCTTTGTGTCATGGATCAGGTCATCGTGTTCGTTTGGCCTAGGTGTTGCTTGTAACCTTTTTGCCATGTGGGAGGGAAGCCATACCCTGAAAATCTTGTTTCTCTGTTCATTCGTTAGATTATATTTATCTGAATGTGACTCAAAAATGTCCGCATTATGGAAGGCGTCCATTTTATCATCATATTTGGGTATGTCTTTAATGATTTTCATTAATTGGTCATGGATTTTAATGTTAAGACGGGCTGCTTTGTCATGTAACTTCTTTTTCCGAAGTCCCTCCTCATTCAGACTCTCGTCCTCGGCTATATCCAGCCTGTCCGGTATGTCTGAACCTGAGGCAGGTGACGCGGAAGCATCTGTCTTGTTCTGTCTCATATTAACAGATACATATTTAATATCTTTCCGTAATTTTGATATTAAATCTGCTCGTTTCCAACTGATCCTTCAGATGTTCGATATGTTCTGCTAATATCGAACAATTTGGACAATCTGTTGTTTCTGCATCTGTGATGTGTGTATCTGTTGTATTGGATGTGTCTGTTGTAATGGGTGTATCAGTCACCATGCAGATGGTGTGTGCATATGGCTGTGCCCCACCCACCATGGAGCTGTAAGTGTATACCATACCCAATACATTCTGTATCTTTTTCTGTAACCGTTTCACAGTAAAAAACTTCTTATCTAACTTAGTATTCTCAAGTTCACATTGCCGGTACAAATTTGACCATAACTGTGCGTCAGTATGCGTATGGTCAAATGAATACACTACATTACTGTTACTAGAATAATCATGAATGAAATCCATATCTCACCAATATGTGATGCGTTGTCCTGGAATGGCTCCAATCGTCTATGGATCGATGGTCCTGGAATGGCTCCAATCGTCTATGGATCAATGGTCCTGGAATGGCTCCAATCATCTATGGATCGATCGTCCTGGAATTGGAAGTCCTCAGATGTCCGTCAAGGCTTTGACACATACGACCTCCGTGCAGCTTGTCACATTAAACCTCTGTAAGGTTCTGTGATGTGGACACAGTGTATCGTTTTTTGCCTGCAGCTTGGACAGAGAGTTTTACTGCACTGACCCCCCTTCTCGGACAAAGGGCAGGGAATAACGTGAGAAAAAAAGTCTTCCAGCAAAAGGCAGCGTGAAAGAAAAAAAAAAAAAATCACCACGCACAGAAAACAGCTGTGCCTCTCAATCATTCAGGCTGATGCTCGCCAAATATGTTAAAAATATGGTTTGACGTGACATATGCAAAGCCAGTATATTAATGATTGGAGCAAAATAGGTGCAAAAACATATATGGATTTATTCAGATAAAAGTTGAAGTTACAGTCATTACAGAAAAGTTACTGTCTTGGCTTGAGTTAATAGATGGATAGACAGATAAGTAGAGAAAAAAAACAGAGTGTTTATCTTACATCGCTGTGATGTGTGTAAGCCGTCTCTCTGTAGATCGTCTGGTCGAGTCTGGTGAGTCCGTCCTTCTCCTTCCTATCTTCTCCTCATCTTCTCCTCACCCTTTGAAGTGTGGTCCTCTTTTATAATTCAAACCCCACCTCCTGATTCTCCTTATCTCTTTACATGGTATTACAAGAAGTAACTATCCTTTTTTAATTCTAGCTTATGTCATGGCACGTACACTTATTTTTTCTAAATAAGTGTCTTGCGCAGTAGAGACTTGTAAAACTAAACCACTTCGACATATATATAACTCTTTTGAAGCTCGCTGAACTCTGACCTTAGTGTAACAGAAAGAAGATTCTCAAAGCTAATTTCAGTTCTTAGCACAAATTCCAAACAGAATATAGCAGTTCGTTGAAAGCTTTGAGGAACAATAGCAGATGGCTTTGGTTCTACCATGTCAACCCTTGGTTAGCAGATTCAACATTCACAAAGTCACTCTTAAAGGGGATGTGGCAAAATATATACATTTTATGAATGCATATATTCAAGTTTATGAATCAAATCTCCATAAACTCACTATTTTACAGTAACATTCCGCTCACACACACACACACACACACACACACATCCAATCACAGTAACATTCCGGCACACACCCGATCGCAGTAACATTTTGCTCTCTCTCACACACATACCCAATCGCTCTCTCTCACACACACACACACACACACACACACACATCCAATCACAGTAACATTCCGCTCACACACCTGATCACAGTAACATTTTACTCTCTCTCACACATATACCCGATCGCAGTAACATTCCACTCTCACACACACACATCCAATCACAGTAACATTCTGCGCACACAACCGATCGCAGTAACATTTTGCTCTCTCTATCACACACATCCAATCACAGTAACATTTCGCTCTTACACATGATCACAGTAACATTTTGCTCTCTCTCACACACATACCCGATCGGAGTAACATTCCACTCTCTCACACACATACATTCAATCACATTAACATTCCACACACACACACACACACACACACGATCGCAGTACACTTTCTTGAAAAATGTAATATTACCAGTTATGTATATTAAATTTTATGACAGGGTGTTGATCCAGGGAACTAGTCTGATTGCCGTATGTGGAGTCAGGAAGGAATTTTTTTTCCCATTGGAACTTGTTTGCCACATTGGTTTTTTTTTTTGCCTACCTCTGGATCAACATGTTAGGCTACGGGTTGAACTAGATGGACTTCGAGACTCCCTTCAACCTTAAAAAGTATGATACTATGATACTATGAATTTCACACACATCTGGTGATACTGCTTCCGGCCAACAGGAGTAATGACCTGTGTGGAACGCAGGGGGACCTGACGATAACACAGATGTCCGGGATCTGGTCAGAGCAATTCTCCTGGGGGAAGGGAGGGGGGGGGTCCGCCTTCTTTTGGAGATAAACTTAGCAGTGTTCCCCAATAAAAAGCCCTAGCACATTTTTCACGGCAATAAATAATATAATACTGTCTAATTTTCGGGAAAACACTAATATCTCTGCAACGTAGATGAGTGATTAAAGGATAAAAACTTCTTTAGTCAGCTCTGCAATCACTGTTCAGTAATGTGGCCAAATAACATGCTCAAACTGATGCAAGTTCCTCTTATAACCCTATAGACCGATGCAAAGTCGGGTAATTATTCTAGTCCCCTATAAAAGAATGATTTAAAAAACGCAAGTGTTTTAACCCCTTCACAACCTTTCACATACTCATATGTCATGGTTAGGAAGAGGTTCCCAACCTACGACATATGGATATGTCATGGCTATCATGAAGATGTGACCGTATGATCACCTCCGTGAGCTCGGCGTGAGTGATAGCCGAACTTCGGCTCATATCCTTAATGTAATTCTTGGTTCAATGTTGCTATACCAGCTGCATACCATATCCAGTCCACATTTAGTCTCATCTGATAACTAAGAGGCCATAATTATTAGACGTCACATGCTTGGTGTCTGACATTTGTCACGTATTCTGCTGGTCAACCCCTTTTAAAATGCAGTTTTAGTGTTTATATAAAGTATTTTACATACATGGTGAATATTTCGGCTTGTTCTATGCATTCTACTTGCTAATATTTATTGGTCATTGCATACAGTACATTTCCTTATCATTTATTGTTCTAAATTGCTTTCCCTTTTAGACTTGCAAATTAGTCAATAACATAACTCACTGAAAATTTTCATTTACAATTCATCAATAAAATAAATTTATAAAATATGAAACGTGTGAAATTTTTCTACTTTAAAGAAAAATGTAATTTCTTTGTTAAACATCTTCCCATTCTCAAGATTCCTCTGTGTGTGTTCTATCATTCCTAACAAGAGTTGATTTACAGGAACAACAATCCCCACATTCTGGACATGAATATGGCTTCTCACCTGTATGAGTTCTCAGATGTACAGCAAGATATGAATTCTTGGTAAAACATTTTCCACATTGTGGGCATGAAAATGGCTTCTCCCCTGTGTGAATTCTCAAATGTGCATTAAGATTTGATTTATTGGTAAAACATTTCCCACATTCTGAACAAAAAAATGGTGTCTCCCCTGTGTGAACTCTCAGATGTGCTTTAAGATCTGATTTACTGGTAAAACATTTCCCACATTCATGACATGAAAATGGCTTCTCTCCTGTGTGAATTCTCAGATGTACTTTAAGATATGATTTACTAGTAAAACATTTCCCACATTCGTGACATGAAAATATGTTCTCGCCTGTGTGAATTTTCAGATGCCCATTAAGATATGATTTACTGGTAAAACATTTCCCACATTCATGACATGAAAATAGGTTCTCCCCTGTGTGAATTCTCAGATGTGCAATAAGATATTCTTTCTTGTTAAAATATTTCCCACATTCTGGACATGAAAATGGCTTCTCCCCTGTATGAATTCGCAGATGTGCTCTAAGATATGATTTACTAGTAAAACATTTCCCACATTCGCGACATGAAAATGGCTTCTCCCCTGTGTGAATTCTCTGATGTGCTTTAAGATATGATTTACTGGTAAAACATTTCCAACATTCATGACATGAAAATAGGTTCTCCCCTGTGTGAGTTCTCAGATGTGCATTAAGATATTGTTTACTGGTAAAATATTTCCCACATTCTGGACATGAAAATGGCTTCTCCCCTGTATGACTTCTCAGATGTACAATAAGATAGTCTTTCCTGTTAAAACATTTCCCACATTCTGAACATGAAAATGGTTTATCCCCATTATGAGTGTTTTGATGTTCAGCATCGTTTTTGAGATTTTCATTTTGCTTAACATTCTGTAATAAATCAGAAGATAGGTCCTGTTGATGAGGAATAGATGATAGATTTCTGTTGTGAAGGGCTGGTGATATATCTTGAATCATGTCGTGATCTTCAGATATATATGGCTTGATACCATAATCAGCTGCTTCAACATTTGTAAATGGCAGATATCCCTCTGACGCAGAGTCATCTGCCAAGAAAAAAAATACAGATTTTTTCAGAAATTCTGCCTTTTCAAACAAATTGTATTAAAATTCAATTAATAGCTGATGAAAACAGAGGTATAAACTGCAGACATCATTGCAAGGACTAATAGATGATGATATTAACCCCTTAACGACAGCCGATACGCCTTTTTCACGGCAGTCATTAGGGGCCTTAATCTTCAGTGATGTTTTTTCATGTTGCTGAGTATTAAGTAGATATCGCCATCCAGTGGGCAAACATCCAATCATCCACTGGCTGACCGCTGTATATGACAGGACACACCTTGCGCCATCGCACTCTGAGATCATCTGATGACGCCAGGGTATGATGACCTGTTAGACCCAGCTTTATGCAGAGTCTAAAAGGTAGAGTCTAAAAGGCAGAGTCAGTGAGAAACTAACAGGTCTCAGGTACTGCAATACACTAGTACTACAAAACATGAGACCAAATATCAAAGTAACAAAAATATTCATGTCTAACAATGGGTCAGAGTGAAAAATAAAAAAAAAAGTTAAGTGTAAACCCCCCCTCCCCCCCCAAAAAACCATGAAAACCCGTTTTGCCACTAAAAACGCAGCTTCTGGGTTAAAACAAACAAACAAAAGATATTTACACATAATTGATATTGTCACATCCGGAACGACTGTCTGGTCATTTATTTTGTATGGAGAAAACAGTAAAAGAAAACAACCTAAATTATGTCACGAGGTGTGATGGGATCACTAGGAACAGTGGAGCCTAAACTGTCCCTCAGGTTAAAGGAACCCTCCAAATTTACAACCAGCAAAGGGTAATCAAACAGGGAAAATTTTATGGTCCATCAAAGTACAAAATAGTACCACCACCCCATGATTACAGTAAATGGATATAAAACTGACTCGAATGATTATAGAACCAATTCACACACAAGAATCAGAGAAATTCAGATAAAAGAATAAGTCTTTATTGAAACAAAGTAAAACCAGGGCAGGGGTGTAATTACATAACAGTGCAAAAGGTGGCGTACATGAGCAGTGAGGAAAATCCTAATGTCCGGTTAAATGTATAAACAATCAACTCAATATAGCCTCAAGGGAGCCCAGTACCAGGGATAAACTAGATTGTGCACCTACGTGGGGCGGTGTTTTGTTGAGAATGAATCCTTATGCCCTCCGTAGTGATGACGCGCTCCTCTTCGTCTGCACGCTTCATTGGTGTGTACAATGCGCATGCGCCATTTTGACTTGTTCCGATTGGCTGGGGCACTGCATTTATACCCTCACTCTGCCGATATGAAGCCACGCCCCCCTGACGAAGGCTAGCGCCGAAACGTGCGTAGGCGGGACCTGGCGTCATTTCAGCGGTGAGTGTAAATGTTGTCCGGTGATATACCTCTCTTCATATATTAGTTCCTTGAGGGATACTACCCACCATGGGGTGCACAATCTAGTTTATCCCTGGTACTGGGCTCCCTTGAGGCTATATTGAGTTGATTGTTTATACATTTAACCGGACATTAGGATTTTCCTCACTGCTCATGTACGCCACCTTTTGCACTGTTATGTAATTACACCCCTGCCCTGGTTTTACTTTGTTTCAATAAAGACTTATTCTTTTATCTGAATTTCTCTGATTCTTGTGTGTGAATTGGTTCTATAAAGGAACCCTCGTTGACCCTGATCCCAAAGATATGCCTGAAGGTGGTGATGTTTGGGCCGCCTTCCTTACCCTCACTCCTATACAACCCTGGTCTAGTGGCCCCCTATCCCTCCCTCCACCAAGGAGAGGGCTGGGACAGGAGTGATTAATCCCACACAAATAAGTAGATGGGTGGAAATAAAAAACAAAAAAACTCAAACTCACAAAAGGTACAGACAATACATGATCAGTAGGAAGCTAAAAGAAAGGGAGGAAATAATCAAACAACAAAAGTATTTTCACAACACACCGAAGTTCACCAGCAACAGGATATCAAAGCAAAAAGACCGGGATCGCAAAAGCTATAATTGGCATGGGAGTACAGGCTCCACCATCCTAAAAAGGGTGGAGGCGACTGTGATAGGTCTCCTGCAACGTGTAACTCAAACAGTAATCCACAGACTAGAAGATATCAACTCCTGCAAGCCCCATTACTACCAAGAGCACAGCTGGTCAACGTCCGAGCCTTTCTGTGCAACTCAAAAGGAGTATCGTGAAGAGTGTCTGACTCCGCTGTGTGAACAGCATCAAAAGTAGTCTTGACACTCAGCGAGTTTCCAGTTAGACACCATGTGACAAAACAATGCCAAAATAGATTTTCCATCATACTAAAAATTTTATAAGAAATGATCAAAAAAATCATGTTACAAAAAAAATGGTAGAACTGAAACCGTTAAAACCGTCCTGAAAAAAAACAAAAAACACAAAATGCCTCAAATCGAGAAAAAAAATAAATCGTTTTGACCTGAAAAAATAACCAACCTTATCAATTTTATATAAATAGTACCAAAAAAACAAACAGTTCAACAAAGTTATGTTTTAGAAACTTTTTGTTATGAAACTTATATGCCTTATGGATAAGTACTAAGCCATCGCATTCATCTGTTAATGTAATAAGTACTCGTCTCTTGGGGACCAAGACCAGACAAGCTGGTACACTGACAGACCCCGGGTGTGTGCTCTTGTCTACGATGCATCGCTATTAATTGGACCAACAATGGCAGATGTGGATCTCACCCCAAATTAGCTCTCAAGAAGGGAGTTTCCACAACAATGGAATAGAAAAAGCTAATTTTTTTTTATAAAAAAAAACAAACAAAAAAAACAAAAACATGTTTAGCATGTACCAATTGTGATTGCATCAACCGGTAAATAATAAATATAGAAGCTACTACTCACCTGGGCGGCTATCTGTAGGAATCTCCTCTTTACTCCGCTCATCACCCCTCACATATGTCTCTGTGGTATTAATATGGGGCAGATCTTCACCCTGAAACAAATATTGTAAAAGTCACAGACAGATGGAGAAGTCCCATCTATGATCAGCTCTAATCCTGCCATCTCCACCGCTCTCATTACACAAGTATAAAACATATAATACTGGTGGATAAAACAAGACTGAGCACAAGACCTTCACAGCCGTCTGCACATCATAGGGTGATTTCATGGCACCTTCTCTCCATCTACCTGATGATCCTGAGGAACATCGGGATCTTCTTGTTTATAGTCCTGTGGGAGAAAAGGACAGGGACATCTCTCTGGTGTTGTCCTCTTTCTGGATAGATCTGGAGGAAACACATCCTGAGGAACATCTGGATCTTCTTGTTTACAGTCCTGTGGGAGAAGAGGACGGGGACATCTCACTGTCATTGTCCTCTTACTGGATAAAATCTCCTCTTTACTCCGCTCATCACCCCTCACATATGTCTCTCAAATTGATATAGAAGGGTTAATAGTTTCTCTATTTCTTCATTAAAGATTTATTGTTATTAGTAAGTATATCTGATGGTAGTTCATAGTCATGGAGCCTACGGAATAAGAGACAGGCTCAAGGATTATTATGGTCTCTAAATGTTCTTCTTATCTTCTTCTTATCTCATATGCATGACTCTACATTTTTGTTTTGCTAAAACTTAAAGGTCATATGAGCAACTAGTAAAGTTCAGCTAGAAGTTTTTTTTCTTTTTCTTTTGCAATATCACATTGATCTGTAAATGGTATAAATAAACTGTACTTTCATTAAATAAACAGAAGAAATTGATCATGCCCACATGGATGCTGGTCTTTTCTCTCCGAGCGCTCGATCTTGATTAGGTCTGAAGAGGCCTAATTGAGAAGACCTCACTGGTGATCCCATAAGCTGACTTGTGACAAAACAGAACAGCTACAACAGTTTTTGGTGCCCAACGTGGAGTCGTGGCCAACCAGCCTATTCGGAAGAAGTTTTGGGGACTCTTGAGACAGTGAAATTTCAGCTGCAGCAAGGTGAGAAGCTTTATTCTTACACTTCATTTCACTCTCTCTGATTTCCCGAATATTCTGGGTAAGGCTGTACACACGGTTCAAGAACTCTGGCATCACCAGTGAGTATTGTTTTTTTCATGCATGTCTGAATGAGAGTTGAAATATAGAGTAATAAGATAATCTGTTGTCCGTCTATTAACTGATTGCATAGATTGCATAGCACGGAATTTGGGACAGTCTCTGTATAATTGCATTTGCTGTGTTGCTGTGTTTTGTGTTTTGCTTTGGCCTTCTTTGCATCTTTGATGGGCAATACTCTGGTCTAGGGATATGTGTTCATAAGTGGTTCCATACTAATGCCTAGATAAAGTAGGCAGGCAATAGGTTGTTGTATATTGATGAGAAGTTTTTGAATAACAAAGTGATGAGAAATTGAGATAAGAGACTTGGTGAAATAATATGTATGTATAAGTTTAATGGTTATAGGTCATACTGTGGACTGTGAAAAGATGTTCCGGTTGTGAAATGTCACAGGGCATAGCCATATAGAGTATTTGAGTGGATACCTGACATATGTATTTTTTCCCATCAGTGTCAAGAGCGGTTTAGATAATTTTATTTGCATGTGAGGTTAACTGATCCTTGGAAGGTGTATTGTTACATATGTTTCTAGAATCAATGAATGAGTAGGACAAGTGGTCATGGGATCTGTCCTTATAGTGAGATATTGTGTGTTTCTTCCCCTCAAAATGGGGATGAAGGTTTTATAGTAAAGTAGAATATTAGTACTGTGAAGGTATATAAGTAGTCTCAATTTTCTGCTGGGATTGTGTATTATACCAGTGGGTATTAGGATTGTGTTTTGGAAACTGAATCTGGACGAGATAACACTCTTGCTAAACAAACTGTGCGCTGACATTCTTTTGGGAGGGGTCAAGTGAACAGCTGCGCGATTTTCTGCCCTCTGTGAGAAGTCAGCTCTGTTAATTGTATTGGTTTAACTCTAGTTTGCGTTCGTTGCTGGAATACTTTGTAAAGGACCAGCATGGAGTAGCCAACTGCACATCAGGTCTAAGTGGGTTAGAGGAATTGTGGCCTTCCCACTTACATGGAGGTGGTCTAGCAGGTGAGAGGACTATCACACCTGGTCCTTCCTGCTTTAGTCATCTGGTCTATTGGGTGAGAGGTGTTTTTTAACCCTTCCCAATACGCCCTGCAAGTGTAGCAGGTGAGAGGTGGAGCAGGTAAATGCTGATTGAGCCTTCTTGCTACCACTTGAGAGCCCATTCTGACTTGCCAGAAGAAGTGTGGCCTGTTAACAAGGTTCAGGGACACTGAGAGGGCATTTGCAGAAAGGTGGGCTGTGTGGGAATAAGTTGAAGCCATGGGCAACTTGTTCAGTGTGCAGCGTGGTGCTCCAGCGGGATCCAAAACAGCCAAACAGATAGTGCAAGAAAGAGAAGGCAAAGAAGCAGTGAAAAATGTCAGACCGATACTCAAAAAGGCAGACATGCCAGAGTACGGATGTTTGGATGTAGAGAAATGGCACAGATTCAGGGAAGAAAAGAGAGGTTGGATAAAAGACAAGAGGGTAGAGCAACAAGTAAATAAATGGTGTCGTGTGGCTGAAGAGGTGCAGCATTGTGGATATAAAGAGACCACAGCGGGAGATAAGGTGTATTATGAATGTTTTAATGCACCAAAAGCAGGAATTGTGACTGCTACCGCCCCCCCTTCACATAAGCAGAAACCCAGACCAGATGAATGGACTTGTAAACATTGTAGTCAGAAAAACCCAGACTGGAGAGGTACTTGTGCTACGTGTAATGTTACTCGCCCTAGGCAGATTGCACTAAATCCTGTTCGAACCAGGTCACATGTGATGACAGAGGACGCTGACACTGAGACAGAGGTAGTGAAGGAATTGAGTTTTGCGGAGGAAGCTGACGGTGAGGAAAGGAAAGAACGCGCTGGGACCAGTACAAAAAAATCAGATACATCCCGACCGAGGAAGGTCACAAGAATCAGACAGACACAGGAATATTACCCCTGGAGCCCCTCTGACCAGCTAGCTATGTTGAAACAGTTACCTGACCCTGAAAACCAACCTTTCCCATTTTACAGGCAAATACAGACAATACAGGTGACTTATAAATGCACTTGGGCAGACCTCGAGAGTTTGGTGACTGCAAAGGCAGGTGACGTGCTGGGACACATAATTAAGACGCATACTGATATGATAAATGAGCAATCATGGATCATGGATATTCAGTCTGAGAGGTCTGGAATGACGTACTGTGAGGCATTGAAAGGATGGGCTACAAAGAAACAAACAGAGCAGTCTGTACTGATGACTGACGTGACACAGCAAAAAGGGGAGAGTATAGAGACGTACTTTGGGAGGTTACAGCTGAAGTGGACAGACATGGGGTACAGTGCAAGAAATGACCTTGATATAAAAATATTGGTGAATGCATTCATTGACGGTATGAATAAGTTTTTACGAGAAGCAGTACAGACGGCCAGACCTGAGTGGAGAAACATGGACCCAACAGACCTTCTGCAAGTAGCTAAGGGGGTTGAACTGACAAAATGCAAGCGACCAGTTATGTATGCTAGAGCACAAGGAAGACAGTGGAAGCAGAGAGGGAGGGCACCAGGTGACCTAGCGACCGTACAGTGCTGGAATTGTGGACAGAACGGACCTTATGCCAGACAGTGCAAAAACTCCAAAAAGGAGAGTGAGCAGACTGATTTCCCTCCTCCCTTGCCTCTGACCTAGGAAACTGGCAACCCAGTGACAAATGTGTACCCTGTTTTCGTTCCCTCAGGACCTGGTCCCACCTTACTTACGACCATAACCATGCCAGGGGGGAAAGAGGCAGAATTTTTAATTGACACTGGGGCAGCCGACACTGTGGTACATAAAGACCTGATAATGCCAGACATGATCACTGACGAGACTGTGGAGTGTGTCGGGGTGGAGGGATTGGTGTCTGAAACTCCATTGACAAAACAGATGAAGCTGAGATTACAAGATAGCCAGGAAATTCTCACAAAGCTTATTGTTAGTGAAAATACTCCTATGAATTTGCTGGGGGCTGATGTGTTAAGTGCTATCCAGGCTACCATACAATACACCCCAGAAGGTATTACAGTCACAAGTCCCCTCTCTGACAAACACTTGTGCAAGATTGCAGCAATGGTGTACATGTCCAAATCTGCGAGAGTGTCCGATACCAGAACTGGTGAAGACATAGCAATGCAACAAGTTCCAGACATTGTATGGGCAAAGGGAAAAACTGATGTTGGTCGGCTTCCTATTCCCCCAGTCATGATAAAATTAAAAGAAGGCTCCACTCCTCCTTGTTTAAAGCAGTATCCCTTAAGCCCAGCCAAATCAATGGCCCTGACCAGAGATATAAGAGAATACGTGGAAGCAGGGGCTCTAGTACAAAGGTCCTCCCCCTGTAACACTCCCTTGTATCCAATCAAGAAAAAAGGGCCCAAAGGTTCCCCTGACACGTACAGAATGGTGCATGATTTGAGAGCTGTCAATGCTGTCACTGAGAGTGTAACACCAATTGTTCCAAACCCACATACCTTACTGTCACAAATCCCAGGGACCTCCAAATGTTTTACAGTAATCGATTTGGCAAATGCATTTTTCTCTGTGCCTCTACACCCTGACTGTCAGTATCTTTTTGCCTTCACACATGAGGGGAAACAGTACATGTGGACAGTCCTCCCGCAAGGAGGAATGAATTCACCTACCATTTATTCTACAGCTATGGCAGGAATTCTGGAGCAGTGGCAACCGCCTCATCCACAGGTTACGCTATTGCAGTACGTGGATGACCTTTTGCTCTGCTGTCCAGACCAGACGTCCTGCAGAGAAGCCACAATTTCTTTGCTGTGTTTTCTGGCAGAGAATGGTTGCAAAGTTTCACGTGAAAAATTACAGTACTGTAAGCAAAAGGTAACATTTTTGGGTCACTGTATCTCTGAAGGTACGAGACACCTGACAGAGGAGAGAAAACAAGCAGTCCAAAATCTCTCCTTACCCAGGTCCCACCGGCAACTGCGCACCTTTTTGGGCTTAGTGTCATACTGCAGGCCTTGGATAAGGTCTGCCTCGCAAATGATGCAACCCCTCTATGATTGTCTGGCATCTGACCCCTTTGACCTCACTCAGGAAGCTATTGATTCCTTTCATTCCCTTAAACTACTCATTGTATCTGCCCCGGCCCTGGGTATTCCAAATTACGATCAACCATTTTTCTTGTTTTGCACAGAACAGGGAGGGCATGCGACAGCCGTCCTCACACAGCAACATGGTGACAAACAAAGACCAATAGCTTACTACTCAGCGCGATTGGACCCAGTTGTCAGAGGGTCACCCACGTGTGTCCGTGCTGTAGCGGCTGCTGCAGTACTGCTAGGGAAAGCTTGCGAGATCACATTGACATTTCCCTTAACAATTTACTCCCCGCATGACATTCATGCTATACTTGTGCAAGTCCAACCAAAACACCTGTCTATGGCCAGACAGCTCAGACTTGAATGTGCCCTTCTGATTCCTGAGTATGTCACCCTCAAGAGGTGTAATGTTCTGAATCCAGCCACCCTTTTGCCAGTAGATTCAGAAAAGGGGGAATTGGTGACAATGGTAGCAAGTGAGGATGAATACTTTGACATGACGCACGAGCATGACTGCATAGAGCTGATGAGTCAGGAGACAGCAGGTTTTCCACATGTCTATGATACACCTATTACTAATGCAGATTTTGAGTTTTTTGTAGATGGCTCCAGATACCACCTGGATGGGAGATTCTACACTGGATATGCAGTAGTATCCTCACATGAGGTAATCCGAGCTGAACCACTCCCGCCGCACATGTCCGCGCAGGAGGCGGAGCTAACAGCACTCATTGAGGCGTGTAGAGCGGGGTCAGGTAGGAAAATTAATGTTTATTCAGACTCAAAGTATGGATTTGGGATCTGTCATGATTTTGGCCCTATCTGGAGAAGTAGAGCTTTTCTTACGTCAGCTGGTAAGCCTATTAAAAATGCAGAATTGGTAAAACGGTTAATGGAGGCACTAATGTTACCAGTCCAGGTTGGCATCATTAAGGTGAAAGCACACACAAAAGGTGACTCACTGGAGGTAGCGGGCAATAGAAGGGCGGATGCGGCTGCGAAAGCAACGGCAAAGAGGCCTAGGGATCAGAGGATAGTGGCAGGGAGCCAGCAAGTCCCAGCCACAGTGAGTCTGGATGTCCTGAAATCCCTCCAGCATCAGGCTGCCCAAACAGAGAAGGAACACTGGGGGAAAATGGGAGCTGGGCTGAACTCGAATGGAGTATGGGAAAGTAAGGACAGGTTGTGTTTACCAAGGTCCCTGTTCCCTATGATGGCACAAGCAACACATGGCCCCACTCACGCCTCAAAAAGTCACATGTGTAACCAGGTGAATGCCTTCTGGATCGCTCCTGGCTTCAGTTACGTAGCCTCCAAACACGTACAATCCTGCATTATCTGCGCACAACACAACCCAGGTAAAACAGTAAAAGTCCCTAAGAAAGCAACACCCAGACCGCTCTATCCGTTTCAACGACTGCAAATAGACTACATACAACTACCCAAGGTAGGAGTGTATGAATACGTCCTGGTATGTGTAGATCTCTTCTCAGGATGGGTTGAGGCCTATCCAGTAAAATGTGCAAATGCTAAAACAACTGCAGAAAAACTGATGAAGGAACTAGTCTGTCGGTATGGCATCCCAGAAGCCATAGAAAGTGACAGGGGTACACACTTCACTGGAGAAATAATGAGGGACATTATGCAGGCCCTGGGAATAGAGCAGGCATTCCATACCCCTTATCATCCACAGAGCAGTGGAAAAGTAGAGAGATTAAACGGGACACTTAAACTAAAAATTCAAAAGGCCATGGCAGAAACAGGAAAGAATTGGGTAGAGTGCTTATCCCTGGCACTCTTTTCAGTCAGACACACTCCAAATAGAAAGACAGGCTTGTCTCCTTTTGAAGTCCTGTTTGGTAGTGCCCCAAAAACAGGTCTCTACTTTCCACAAGTGTTACAGATGCAGCACGGCACTATGACAGCCTATGTCCAGGCCTTACAGGAAAGACTTAATGTGGTGCATAAACATGTCTTTTCATCCATTCCAGATCCCAATGCAAGTGCAGATGTGCATCAGCTGAATCCAGGTGATTGGGTGGTCTTGCGCAGACACGTGAGAAGGAGCCTAGATCCACGCTTTGATGGCCCATTCCAAGTCCAGCTGACCACATCCACCTCAGTGAAACTTGAGGGAAAACCCACCTGGATCCACGCCAGTCACTGTAAAAAGGTCACTCCACCGGCAGAATGACAGTTTTGCTAATTATCCTGCTAGGTGTAGCAGGGTTGCTGCGCCAAACAAAGACACTGAGTGAACTTTTAACTACGGACTGGGATAATAAACTCATTCGCCACCATATTTCTCTTACTGAGGACATGGAAGGAGAAAAGCCAAAAGACTGTTGGATCTGCACACACAGTCCTATTTCTTCAAAGACTATGCCTTATTTAGCCTTACCTCTGGAACCACAGGAGGTGTTGGTACCAGACTGTATACACAATGAAACCTGGACTGAATCTAGATTTTTGGGAGAAGATGTACCTCGTGATGTATCTGCTACATTGACTATAGTTGGATGGGTCACTAAACCCTGGTTCCAGCTAAATATCACACGACCCGATGGATACTCGTGGTGGATGGAATACGATTCAGACAAGGGCATAATTGCCAAAATAAAGACTAAGATTCCTCATTCGGGCCCCATTCCCCATGATGGATTATGGTTCAGTCTTCAATACAATGGTGTTGGAAATTGTGGAAAAGACAATAACTGTTTCTATATACATACACATGACTCAACCAAGGACAATGAGACAGTATATCAGAAGGGTATTGAGGGCTGTACATCATCATTTATTAGACGGACTTTTAGGAGGGAGCGGGGTAGCTGTATCTCGGGTATGACGGGAAAACAAATGAACAATACATGGTGTGCTCATAAAGTCATGAAGGGGCTTCTGAATCTGCTTTATTGTGTACAAAGTCAAACTCACTTTTGTATTTTCCCAGAGGGAGTGTTTTTGGTTTGTGGGAATCGTGCTCACAAGTGGGTGAGCCCTGACATGAGAGGGGTTTGCACACTTGCCAGACTTACACCAGCCACTTTCATAGTTCCTCATAGTGAAGTAGATGTAGCAGCTGTCCCAATTCATACCTTGTATAAACGAGCAGCAGATAATACACCCCGGCCAAATGGTAGGCCTCATGTAGTAGAAATGGGAAAAGCAAATAAGGTATTTAGTGCTATTTTCATACACCCTTTCTTAATGCAAATGTGGGACAAGCTAGTAGAGTCCACTGACTACCTGGATGATCAAATTTTTCGGGTTCTTGAGATTCTAAATGCTACCAATGCTATACAAAAACAATTAATTGTAGTCACTAACCAGCATACTATAGTGCTAGACTTTGTGACAGCAAAAGACGGCGGAATGTGTCAAATAATTGGTCCTGCCTGTTGCCATTACATTGACCCTGCAGGCAACCTCCAGGTTAGAGCAGATATACAGAAAACAAGTGAACTTAGGGATAAATGGTTAAAAGAGCACGATGCCAACAAGGACTCCTGGTGGGGAAATACATTTTCTTTTATGAATCCAGCTAATTGGTTTAAAGGCATAGCAGGTTGGGTTTCTGGCATTATACAAACCTGTATGCAAATATTGTTGTTCTGTCTACTGCTTTATATAGCTGTAAAAACATTGATATATGCATTACCTAAACTAATGAATAATGTATGTTCTAAGAGTCCCAGCATTGAACCCTCTGTAGTTTACTACGGACCCCAAATGGCCTCTGCTGACCGGGAGTAGGTGTCCACACTGAGGGTGGATGGGTGAAGTGGTAGGAAGACCCCTCATGGGTACTAGGCCCATGAGCCAGCAGCTCCTGTTTGGACGCCTACTGACCGTGTAGTGAAGGTTATACCATTTACAAAAGGGGGAAATTGATATAGAAGGGTTAATAGTTTCTCTATTTCTTCATTAAAGATTTATTGTTATTAGTAAGTATATCTGATGGTAGTTCATAGTCATGGAGCCTACGGAATAAGAGACAGGCTCAAGGATTATTATGGTCTCTAAATGTTCTTCTTATCTTCTTCTTATCTCATATGCATGACTCTACATTTTTGTTTTGCTAAAACTTAAAGGTCATATGAGCAACTAGTAAAGTTCAGCTAGAAGTTTTTTTTCTTTTTCTTTTGCAATATCACATTGATCTGTAAATGGTATAAATAAACTGTACTTTCATTAAATAAACAGAAGAAATTGATCATGCCCACATGGATGCTGGTCTTTTCTCTCCGAGCGCTCGATCTTGATTAGGTCTGAAGAGGCCTAATTGAGAAGACCTCACTGGTGATCCCATAAGCTGACTTGTGACAAAACAGAACAGCTACAACACAGTGGTACCTCGCTTAACGAGTAACCCACTTAACGAGAATTTCTCTTAACAAGCAAAGCTTTCTGTAAATTTGTAACCCGCTTTACGAGAAAGCTTTGCTGTACGAGCGAAATCCTTACCGCACACACTTCCGGTTCCATACATCCACCGCGCTCTGACCCGCACTTGCAGTCCACACACACACGCACGCACAAACACACACTATTATGCTCACCTTACCTTCCGTTCCACCGCCGGTCTCATGGTTCTTGTAGTTCCCGGGTACATGGCGGCGAACTACCAGTACCATGAGGCCGGCGGTGGAACGGAAGGTAAGGTGAGCATATAATATGTGTACCTTCCGTTTCATCGCCGGCCTCCTGGGTCCTGTAGTGGGCCGCTCCGCTCCGCTCCACTCCACTCCACTCCAGGCATCGGCATCCATAGCGACGAAGCAGAAACTTCCTGGTTGCTGTTACCGCTTCTCAAAGACAGCGCACTGGCCAATCAGAGGCAAGCGGCTCTGCCTTTGACGTCAGCGCTCTGGCAGGAAGTTCCGCCCTCGTCGTTATGGTTACCCGATACACGGCCCGCACCGGAGAACAGCAAGTCCCAGGAGACCGGCGATGGAACGAAAGGTAAGGTGAGCATATAATGTATACGTGTGCGTGCTTGTGTGTTTGTGTGCGTTTGTACATGTTTGTGTGCGTTTGTGCATGTGTGGAATGATAGAATAGGGGACCAGGATGGGACATTTAACACATTGTGGAACGAATTGTCAGCATTGCAATGATTTCCTATGGGAAATCTTGCTCTGCTGAACGAGTAACTTGATTAACAAGCACAGTCCCAGAACGGATTGTTCTTGTTAAGCAAGGTTCCACTGTATTGTAAAAGTCACAGACAGATGGAGAAGTCACATCTGTGATCAGCTCTAATCCTGCCATCTCCACCGCTCTCATTACACAAGTATTAAACATATAATACTGGTTAATAAAACAAGACTGAGCACAAGACCTTCACAGCCGTCTACACATCATAGGGGGATTTCATGGCACCTTCTCTCCATCTACCTGATGATCCTGAGGAACATTGGGATCTTCTTGTTTACAGTCCTGTGGGAGAAGAGGACGGGGACATCTCTCTGGTGTTGTCCTCTTACTGGATAGACCTGGAGGAGACACATACAGGGACTGAATTCATTCCTTACATACAGATAATTATAGGCCGTGTGTATTTAGTCCTGTCTATTACCTGGTGATGTGAGGGGCTGGGGAACCTCCATCATGACGTCCTTGTACAGATCTTTGTGTCCTTCTAAATACTCCCACTCCTCCATGGAGAAATAGACGGTGACGTCCTGACACCTTATAAGAACCTGACACATACAATGATACTGTCATCCCCCGATCCCTTCATAGCGTTACTGTATAATGTCCCAGCATTCCCAGCAGTGTCACCTCTCCAGTCAGCAGCTCAATCATCTTGTAGGTGAGTTCTAGGATCTTCTGGTCATTGATGTCCTCATGTATCGGGGGGTGAGGTGGAGGCCCCGTGATTGGGCTCAGGGGTCTTCCCCATCCCTCAGACACAGGGGCCTGATAGCGCTCACTAGAGGTCTTCTTCACTACTGTGTAATCCTGGTTATGGAGAGACACAGTAAGAAATCTCACTACAGACATTTCCAGAGTCCTCACCTCTCCAGTTCTGTCCATCTGTTATTCCCATAGATAAGAATGGTGTAATGTGACGTCATCAGAATCTCTCACCTCTCCAGTAAGCCGGAAGAGGATCTCTAGGGTGAGGTGTAATATCCTCTCTGCCATCTTGTCCCTGTCCATATCCATCCTTCACGGGGCAATCAGGAGAATTCTCTTCTATAGAAGATCTCCACTGAGAGGATCCGATATTGTAGGGACCTGAATGGGGAGAAGATGACTATGTAATATCATAAAGAATCCGCTGTAATACAATTACTGGAGGCTTTTTATCCCATTACTGGCCACACATATTATGTTATTATATAGTGTTCACCTGTTTTGGGTGAACACTACATAATATAGTATAGATTTTTTTTCTTATGCAGACTCTGTAAGTGAAAAAAAAAACAAAAACTCTCATCTTCACTGCCACATTGATTATCATTCGTCCAAGTGCTGTCTTTTTTACAGGAATGGATTGGTGCCGATAACAGCACGGTAGTCGAGGTTAGATAGGATCTTCACAGCCCCCAGAATGTAGTCGTTATAGTTTTGTATCACTCTACCATGCCACACTTTTGGAATATTTATTTACCCACAGTGCAGCAGATAATCCGCTTTTCCCTCTTCCTTTTGATACACTATGTTGGAATTCTTTTGACTCGTGGAGCAGCAGCAGCTGGAAATGTACATCAGCTGTTTTAAGAGTTTTTCTTTTCACAACCACACAAAGTGGGTGAATATCGCAACACCAAAACTACAGGTATCCCATTAATGCCCTATACCAGTGATGGTGAACCTATGGCACGCGTGCCAGACTGGGCACGCAGAGCCCTTTTTGCTGGCACGCGCGCGGTCACCACACTGAGCCACTTTGAACTATCGGTGTAATCGCGCCAGCAGTTCAAAGTTGTGTTTAGTAGAGGAGACATCTCTCCTCCTTCTTACACGCCTCCTCTCCTGGGCCGCAGGCCTGTTGCCTAGAAGACGGGGGAGTGTCAGTAGGCGGCGCCAGCGTCTTGTGGCCGCACCGGAACTGAACTGACTGAGGACCCAGCGGCGTGCAGCGGAGGAGCGGAGGCTGGAAGGTGAGTTTTTTTATTTTTATTTATAAGCTGTGTGCGGCTGTGGCAAGGTGTGGTGGGACAGAGCCAGCACGGGGCAAACAGAGCACGGGGCATACAAACAGAGCACGGGGCATACAAACAGAGCACGGGGCATACAAACAGAGCACGGGGCATACAAACAGAGCACGGGGCATACAAACAGAGCACGGGAAAAACAAACAGAGCACGGGAAAAACAAACAGAGCAAGGGGTAAACATGGAGAGCAAGGGGCAAACATGGCTGCAAGGATGGGGGAAACAAGCAAAGATGGAGAGAAACGTGCAAAGATGGGGGAAACGTGCAAAGATGGAGAGAAACATGGCTGCAAGGATGGGGAAAACATGGCTGCAAAGATGGGGAAAACCTGCAAAGATGGGGAAAACATGACTGCAAGGATGGGGGGAAACATGACTGCAAGGATGGGGGGAAACATGACTGCAAGGATGGGGGGAAACATGAAAGGATTGGGGGAAACATGAAAGGATTGGGGCACATGAACATGTCAGGATGAGGAAAAATGCCAGGATGGGGAACATTTAGCAGGAAGGGTGACATTTATCAGCATGGGGTACATTTACCAGGATGGGGTCATTTAACAGCATGGGGGAACATGCCAGGATGGGATATATTTACAATGATGGGGTACATTTACCAGGATGGGGTATATTTACCAGGAATGGGGTACATTTACCAGGATGGGTAATATGCTGGGATGGGGTACATTTACCAGGATGGGGCCATGATGGGGACAATTATACCTGAATGTAGGAAATATAAGTAAGGATGGGGGACATGTTTACCAGGAAGTGGCCAGGAAGGGGGACAGAACTACACAATGAAAAGGGAGGGGAGCAACTCGTACATCTTTAGGGGATTTCAAGATGTTCAGACTTTGAAATGTAGATGTGGATTACAGGGTGACATCTGATTGCATTCCAGGCTAAAATCTCTGTCTAATATGCTGCAATTTTTTCCAGAAAGATCAATCCAACTGCTGTGTCTGGAAAGGGCAGGAGCTCAGCTTCAACGTGTGGTAAGCATGCATGAGCGTGATGCCCCCTGCTAAAGAGAAGAGAAGACTGCAAAAGGTAAGGTTACAATCAATTATTTACATAATAGGATTGGTTGGCACTTCAGAAAAAAAAAAATGGGTTTAGGGCTACAGTTTGAGCACTCGGCCTGTGAAAGGTTCGCCATGACTGCCCTATACTGTGCTCTTTCATTATCCCACAGCCTACGCCATCTTGTTGCTCATGTGAAGCTCAGTCGCCGGCTTGGCTTCTTAAGGCCCAGTCACACTAAACAACTTACCAGCGATCCCAACAACGATACAACCTGATAGGGATCGCTGGTAAGTTGCTAGGAGGTCGGTGGTCACACTAAGCGACGCTCCAGCGACCCCACCAGCAACCTGACCTGGCAGGGATCGCTGGAGCGTCGCTACACGTGGAAGCATGCTGCGCTTGGTAACTAAGGTAAATATAGGGTAACCAACCCGATATTTACCTTGGTTACCAGCGCACACCGCTTAGCGCTGGCTCCCTGCACACCTAGCCACAGTACACATCGGGTTTATTACCCGATGTGTACTCTGCTACGTGTGCAGGCAGCAGGAGCCGGCTTCTGCGGACGCTGGTAACCACGGTAAACAGCGGGTAACCAAGAAGCCCTTACCTTGGTTACCCGATATTTACCTTCGTTACCAGCGTCCGCCGCTCTCAGCTGTCAGTGCCGACTCCTGCTCCCTGCATTCCTAGCCACAGTACACATCGGGTTAATTACCCGATGTATAGTCTGGCTATGTGTGCAAGGAGCAGGAGCCGGCACTGACAGCTGAGAGCGGCGGACGCTGGTAACGAAGGTAAATATCGGGTAACCAAGGTAAGGGCTTCTTGGTTACCCGCTGTTTACCGTGGTTACCAGCGTCCGCAGAAGCCGGCTCCTGCTGCCTGCACATTTAGTTGTTGCTCTGTCGATGTCACACACAGCGATGTGTGCTTCACAGCGGAAGAGCAACAACTAAAAAATGGCCCAGGACATTCAGCAACAACCAATGACCTCACAGCAGGGGCCAGGTTGTTGCTGGATGTCACACTAAGCAACATCGCTAGCAAGTTGTGCCTTAGCAGCGATGTTGCTAGCGATGTTGCTTAGTGTGACGGTACCTTTAGAAGTCTGTATTGTTCGCATTACACTTATCACGGGTGTGTCACGGTTGACAGACAACCCTCTTGTGTCCAGCTCAGAAGGTCGCTGGGTTTGGCTACACAAATTGCTTCTTGATATTTCATTCTTTCTTCTTTGGTCTGAATTCAATTCCATGTATCTTCTATGTCAGCGTTAACTCTGTCTCCTTTAGGACCCTGTGGACACCTTGGCAATTTAGCTGCTAATCCTTATCCCCACTCCCTGAGTCCATACATACCTACATTTCCCCTTGGATTGTTGCTGGCGATAAGAATTACTCCTATGCTGTCTACATTGCAGGCAGTCGGCTTGGAATCACCTGTGAAGACACATTGTTGCATGTTGCTGTATTTCTTCCAAACTGATCCTGGAGATCAGTTGTCAGTTTGTATTCCCTTGATTGTTTTCCCGGTGTGTTTTATAGCACTTAATGGGGTTGACTAGTGCTCATCCCGTTCAGTCACTGCCTAGGGTCCATTTCAGGGTCAACCACGGTCTAAGGGGCACTTTGCACACTATGACATCGCAGGTGCGATGTCCGTGGGGTCATGTCGAAAGTGACGCACTTCCGGCGTCGCTCTCGACATCGTAGTGTGTAAATCCTAGATGATACGATTAACGAGCGCAAAAGCGTCGTAATCGTATCATCGGTGTAGTGTCGGGGAATTCCATAATTACGCTGCAGCAACGGTACGATGTTGTTCCTCGCTCCTGCGGCAGCACACAATGCTGTGTGTGAAGCCGGTGGAGCGAGGAACATCACCTTAACTGCTACCCGCAGCTCATGCCGACAATGCTGAAGGAAGGAGGTGGGCGAGATGTTTAAGTCCTGCTCTGCTCCGCCCCTCCACTATTTGCCGCCTGCCGTGTGACGTCACAGTGACGCCACACGACCCGCCCCCTTAATAAGGAGGCGGTTCGCCGGCCAGAGCGACGTCGCAGGACAGGTGAGTGCATGTGAAGCTGCCGTAGCGATAATGTTCGCTACGCCAGCAATCACAAGAGATCGCAGCTGCGACGGGGGCGGGGACTATCGCGCTCGGCATCGCAAGCATCGGCTTGCGATGTCATAGTGTGCAAAGTGCCCCTAAGTATCCTGCTTGATGCATAGGTGCGGAACCTATCTAGGGATGTCAAGGGAGCCAACGGAAGGTTTTATTAGGGAGTCACCATCTTCTCCTTCTCTAGAGACAGGGTTCCTCTCTTTCCTCATCTCGTTTTTCGTCGTTTGCCTAATTTTCCCCCATACCTAGTATGACAACTACAGGGCATTTAAGTAGAAAAATTGCATGAAAAATACCCTGACTATAAATAAATAAATTGCAAGTGCTTAATAACAGGGTACTTAGTGTATACATTTTTGCAAAAAGGCAAAAAGCTGTCTCACCTCGTCACGATGTACCCATCTGAGACAGTCCCTAACCTACTGAAGTTAAAAACATTATCAATACCTGACTTGTGTCATGTCAAAACTCCAATATGAATGGTGGCAAGTGGTCAGTTGTGTCTCAGATTAAATACACAGCAAAGTGAGACGCAATTAGCTGTTCAGTCTCAGTATTAGGAGGGCTGCGCCCCCAACTTGCAGTCTGTCTCAGATCGGTACACCGTGACGAGGTGAGACAGCTTTTTACCTTTTTGCAAAAATGTATACACTAAGTACCCTGTTATTAAGCACTTACAGTTTATTTATTTATAGTCAGGGTATTTTTCATGCAATTTTTGTCTTTGGCTTTTTTCTAGTCTTAAGGCTGCAATTCACATGCTTAATGTTGCATGTTTACTGAACATTGTTTCAGCTCAGGTTTTTGGTGTTTTTAGGGCATTTAAGTAGAAGCATGCAATGGTGATTTGCTCATCTCAAACGATTTATTGAAACAAAATCCAACAACAGTGGTGGGTATACCCCCCCCCCCCCAAAAAGATGGCAATGTCTCAACTTGTTGTGTGGCCTTGAGCATCAATTAAAGTTTACAATGACGTTTCTTTCTGTTCACAAGTGAAGTTATTGTCTGTGGAAGCCGGCATCCCACTCGTCTTGAAGGGTGGCCCTTATGTTATTTAGGTTCTGGGGTACAGAGTAATGAACCTCTAGAAAGCAACAGCTGATTCCATAGTGAAGTCTAAGGGGTACTTTACACGCTGCGACATCGCATCCGAAATATCATCGGGGGTCACGTCGTTAGTGACACACATCCTGCGCCGGTAGCAACATCGCAGAGTGTAAATCCTTTGTGCGATGATAAACAATCGCAAATGCGTAGAAAATCGGTGATCTGTGTAGTGTCGGTCATTTTCATAATGTCGGGTCGACCGCAGGTACGATGTTGTTTGTCGTTCCTGCAGCTCCACACATCGATGTGTGTAAACCCGCAGGAGCGACAAACATCTCCTTACCTGCGTCCTGACGGCAATGCGGAAGGGAATAGGTGGGCAGGATGTTATGTCCCGCTCATCTCCACCCCTCCGCTTCTATTGGCCGGCCAATTAGTGACGTCGCGGTGACGCCGAACGCACCTCCCCCTTGAAGGAGGGATAGTTTGGCAGTCACAGCGACGTCGCTGACAAGGTATGTGCGTGTGACGCTGCCGTAGCGATAATGTTCGCTACGGCAGCAATCACCACATATCGCATGTGCGACGGAGGCGGGTAATATTGCGCTCGGCATTACTAGCCAATGCTAGCGATGTCGCAGCGTGTAAAGTACCCCTTAATCTGCCCTTTTCTTCCATTAGCTGTATGTAACGATATGTAATGTACTATATACAGTACAGACCAAAAGTTTGGACACACCTTCTCATCTCTAGAACAACTGTTAAGAGGAGACTTTGTACAGCAGGCCTTCATGGTAAAATAGCGGCTAGGAATCCACTGCTAAGGTCAGGCAACAAGCAGAAGAGACATGTTTGGGCTAAAGAACACAAGGAATGGACATTAGACCAGTGGAAATCTGTGCTTTGGTCTGATGAGTCCAAATTTGAGATCTTTGGATCCACCCACTGTGTCTTTGTAGAAAAGGTGAACGGATGGACTCTACATGGCTGGTTCCCCCTTTGAAGCATGGAGGAGGAGGTGTGACGGTGTGGGAGTGCTTTGCTGGTGACACTGTTGGGGATTTATTCAAAATTGAAGGCATACTAAATCAGTATGGCTATCACAGCATCTTGCAGCGGCATGCTATTCCATCTGGTTAGCGTTTTGTTGGACCATCATTTATATTTCAACAGGACAATGACCGCAAACACACCTCCAGGCTGTGTAAGGGTTATTTGACTAAGAAGCAGAGTGATGGGATGCTACGCCAGATGACCTGGCCTCCACAGTCATCAGACCTGAACCCAATCGAGATGGTTTGGGGTGAGCTGGACCGCAGAGTGAAGGCAAAAGGGCCAACAAGTGCTAAGCATCTCTGGGAACTCCTTCAAGACTGTTGGAAGACCATTTCCAGTGACTACCTCTTGAAGCTCATCAAGAGAATGCCAAGAGTGTGTAAAGCAGTAATCAAAGCAAAAGGTGGCTACTTTGAAGAACCTAGAATATAAGACATATTTTCAGTTGTTTCACACTTTAAGTATTTCATTCCACATGTTTTCATTCATAGTTTTGATGTCTTCAATGTGAATCTACAATTTTTAGTCATGAAAATAAAGAAAACTCTTTGAATGAGAAGGTGTGTCCA